>NC_135217.1:20412447-20642447 GCF_052324685.1 Brachyhypopomus gauderio | reverse complement strand
ATTCTAAATGTGAGTACATTCTAAATGTAAGAACGTTCAAATGACATGGTGATGTTCTGCTCCTGTTTGATATGAAGTGAGGCAAATCTAGTTTGACACCCCGAGCAGCTGAAGAGAGGGTCAGTAAAGGCCAGATTCCTCAGGTGACTGAGCTCACTTGTGGGACAAAGTTCTGCTGGGAGGCCTGTCGGACACTGAGGTGATGGCTTCAAGCCGCTGTTCTCCTCACAGACGCTTCTCTCTCCGCTCCCGAGAGCCGCTGCTGCCTGGGACGAGGTGGCGGCAGGGAAGGGCAACAGACAGATCCGCTTTTGTCTGCCTCGGCTGCTACGGTGGTCGGGAGGGCTCGCCGCACAGCCAGAAGATAATTGACGTCAGCTGTCATAAGGAGGAGTACTGAGAGACAAAGCCTCTTATTATGCAGTGTGTATGTGTGTATGTGTGTATGTGTGTGTGTGTGTGTGTGTGTTGATCTAAACAGGTTAATACAACTCGAACATTCACTTTGTATTAGACCAGTGCTAATGCACTACCATGAATTGCATTTATAAAACCATAACACTGTGAAATTAGTAGGACACCAAAGACTATTAGATTTACATTATGGACAGTGGATGCTGAAAACCGACTCGCATTCACTATTTTTACATATGAATTCAGCTGATTGTGTTAAGTACAGGTGTGACCTGCACAGGGCCCTGAACATCACCAGCAATAACTAGTATTGTGAGTCAGACTGATGGTTGGGCTGGATGGTAGGATCCCAAAGTAGAAGAACAGGCTGATACGCTCTCAAACATCTCATCATTTTCACTATGATTTTTATGCACACTCATTTGGCAGCTTTTAGTTCCATAGTCTTGTTTAAGATTAAAATGTAAAAATTACATTCATAAAACAAAGCAAATATTTTAATGTCTTACAATATTCACATGAAAACAAATGACAAGCCATGCGGGGTACATTTGTGTAGCAATGACAGTAATGCATGCACACATTTTTTATACTTTATTTGATTCCATATACCGTAAATAACATCATCAGGAAACAAAATATTGCTAAAAAACATCCAGCATGGTATACAGTTCATTTCTCAAGTGCGATTTCAAGGATAAAGAAAACAGCGCCTTTTCCAAATATGCAGACTCCCGATAATTGCTGAGATTGAGCAACATCTCACCACCTGTTTGACTTTTGTTCTACTAACTCCCCCAAGTCTAAGACCACGTACTGCAAGTTTATGTACATGACCAAGACTTCCCAACACCAGGACTATCAGTTGGCATTTAAAACCTAAGCCTTCAATAGTATTCACTAATGTTTGGTACTTTAAAATTTTTGACGTATAAGATTCCTCCATATACAAATCAAATGCACATGATATTTCGTATATTATAACCCGCTTCTAACTCTGAGAAATGCAAATGATATCTGGTGTATTAGCAACTCCTTGAAAGATTTCAGATGTTACATTAAACCACTCAGGTCTAACTGTAGAGTGTTTATAAATGGAATCATTCTTTGCGTATGGAAGTTGAGCTGATATCAAGTCGACTAGTCTATCATGACGTGCAATGTACAGACCTTTAAAAGAGCTACAGCCATTCAGAATGTGGGCCACAGACTCCAACTGCTGGGTGGAGCCATGAAGCAAACAGAAAGGTGAATGGATAGATGGATACCAGAGTGAGAGGTTATATTTAGTTGGTAGAATCTGTAAGCGCGCTTTCACGCCAAATATCAAAACCTCCTCACTGATTTCAGCATTTCTGAATATTGAGTGTGATACTGAATGATCAGCAGATGCCAGCTGAGCCAGCTTCCCCTGAAGCAAACACACACACACACAGTGTGTCAGCCAGCCAGACATTACTGTAATGGGAGCACGGAGTCTGACCACACGCTGTCATCAACTGGATTCTGATATTATACAACTTGATTCTATCATCAACAGCATCTTTTCTGGGTCATGATTTATTTGACACCACAGAACTATATTTACTCCTACTGCCTGACTGCAGTTAACCCTCCAGGCTCAGACATCAACATACATAACGGACTGAGAAAAGTGAAACATTGAGCTTGTGTTAAAATGCTTCTGAGCAAATATAAACTGCACGCTTCCTTTGTTTTTTAGCACTTCTAGCACACGCAGCAGACCACAGCTCTCTACTTAAACATCACACACGGTGCAATCAGAATCATACAATCAAGTGTATCCACAGAGGTGAGTACTGTCAGAAATGAGCAACTTTGACGTTAACCAGAATCCATGTCTTGCCAGGCCGGCGGTGCTTGGAGCTGAAGCCTGTGGCTGTATGCGCGGTGGGACTCTTCATTACGAGCTCTGCAGGAGGCGTTGCCTCCAGACTAATAAACCAACCCGAAAGAAGCAAAGCCCTGTCTCAGTGTCCCGCTGTGGCCCGGAGGTCCGGTACTGCTTCCTGTTTTGAGGAGGTGCTTCCTGCAACATCACACATGTACATATGTTCAAACGCACACACGCATGCCCTTACATGTACGCACACACACACACACACACACACACATCCACTTGTGAAAAGGCCCCAGATAGAGGGGTATGGAGGAAGACCCTGTCCAACACAAACACTCCCCTTGACAAAGCCTTCTCATTTCCCCTTTCAAATCTTCTCATCTTTTCATCCCTCTCTTTCATTCTAACTTGAGCTCTTCTTCCTTTCATCCCCCTCTCTCATTCTTCCTCCAGCTCTCTTCTTCCTCTCTAAAGGCAAAGACATTCTAAATGTGAGGACCTTCTACCTCCTACCCTCCCTCACAATCACCCTGCGCTGACACAGCTGCATGTTAGCGAGGCTTGGACACTAAAGCTAACAAGCTCCCTCTGTGTTGCCATGTTTGTGTGTACATGTGTGTGAAAGAGAGAGAGAGAGAGAGAGAGAGAGAGAGAATGCAACAAGAGTGATGCAGCTTGTTGCAGGCTGTATTTTTCAAAACATTCGTTTTGTGGTTTTTTTGTTGTTGAGATTTGGTTTTATAAGCAGTAATAATTTTGATGCCTGATAAACATTAAAAAACAGAACAGCCCAACGTGCTGATGTCATGCTTCCTTGGGGACGTGTGCGAGGGCTCAGACTGAATCCAGTAGTGCAGCAGCAGCAGACCACTAGATCAGCACTAACATCCCACTCCACACCAGATGAAAGAACTGAATAAAAGTGTGATAAGGCTGAATGATATTCTGTTTCAGGCCAAACAGGAAATAAGCCCAGGAAGGACAGGAAGAGAGCCATTATTTCTACCCAGTGGGCTGTCCCACCACCGGACAGCCTCTGATGCAGCTTTTAGTCCATTATTTTGTCCATTCAGGGTCAGATTTAAACCAGCCAAGCAGCTACTGGACGTAATATTTCCACCAATCAGGGGCTGAGTCAACTGTCCTGCATGTTCAAATACAGGAAGGAGTGAACAACAGGAAGTGAAGCATGGTTTATGTGCTTCATAGGGACCGTTTCCCAGACATAGACTACGTTTTTATTCCCAGACATAGACTAGTTGTGAGCGAAACAGCTTTGCCAGAACCGAATCATCACTGGAAAACTTCCAACTTAATCTGAGAAGATGTGAAAAGACTAAAAGCCTGCAGTTTGTTACCCTTGTGTCAGATATGCCTAACATGGCGTCCGACACATCCAAAGTACTCACACATCTGAAGCCTCTAGCGTTACAATTCTCTTTCTGAGCTAAAAAGACTAGCGTAGTTATTTTCTGTTTTGGCCATTTGCAACGACCATATGGCCTTTAACACAGGCACTCCAGCTCCCGCAGAGGCTCAGAGCACAGCCAGGTTTGGCCCCCACACCCTCTATATCACAACTTCATTTCTTCTTTTATGATTAGAGGACAAAAATGAATTTGTTGAGATAGGGAAGTCACTGAAGCCACTCTGCAGTGCTGTGATCCTCCAGGACTTTTAAAGGCTGCTTTTTGAAAGCACTGACTCTATCTAGACGGCCTGTCATATCAAAACGTGTTATTCCAAAGAGATCTTCACCACGTTGAGTAGATCTTGCTCTAGTGAACAGTGGGATGCAGGGAAATGCCATCTAACTGTGGGGCAGGAAACAACGATGTGTTTATCTGCAGGGAGCATCCATGGGACAAGGCCACAGGGGTCACCGTAAACATCGCATCACTGGGAGTCATGCGCTAAAAGGTCAAAGACCAGACCTCATCTGAAATGTTGTCTCAGGTCGTAAAGAGACTGGCGCGTCATCTGTGCTTAAGCTAAACCAAGTGAGTTTATAGTGAACTTTGCTTGTGTTTACAGTCTAAGCATTATTTTATGGTTTTGGGTTAAGACAGTTCCATCAATACCATTAGAGTGTTTTCCAGTGTGTTTAAGCCTCTGGGAACCTTGTATGAGCAGATACAGACAGAAACAACATATCTGCTGTATGTATCTTTCGAATAGTCTAAACTGTTTTCAAAGTGCTATAGACTAAGAGCTGGATGGATGTAAGTAGAGCAGATGAATGGTGCAGTATGTCAGTATGGTTCTTTGTCCAGTAATTTCTTAAGTTAAATTGACCTTTGTCTATAACAAGTGATGAATCTCAGCTTTAGGCCAAGGAAAGTTCATCTGTAGAGGGGATTAGACACCACCCCGCACCCCCACCCCCTTGAGGCTGTGGTCAAACCCAGAAGTGTGTGAGCATGTGAGAGCCCTCAAGGGTCATAAAAGGACCTCATGTCAACTGACCCGCACAGACATTGACCAACAGGCCTTGTAACAGGCCACATAACTGGCACCACTGTGGTGGGCTGCGGCGTCAAAAGTGACCCCTCGTGTTTCGGTTAATGGTGCAGTCCTAGTTACAAAAGCATAGCACAGTGTGCCCTCAGGTTATGTAAGCCTGGAGCCAGAATGACCGCTTCAACTCCCTCCCACCCTCCATACACACACACACACTCCAGTTTCAAGTCACACTATGGTTCAGCTACTAGTTGTTCTATCACCAAAACACAGACAAACTCACACAAATACACACTGGACATAGGTCAGCGTGGACTAGATTCCTATGACCCCTAGATAATTAAGATAACTGAGATGATTAAATTCAACAATGAATCCTAGAGAATAGCAAAGAGCTTTCTGAGGGATGCCAGCAGCCTAGCTGATTAAACCCACGTAGCTCCAGCGCACTGTGGTACATATTGTTCACAGCACAGCAGAAAAAGGCAGAGGAAGAGGCTCTTAAAAAGACAGGTCACATGATACCCACGTGGGTCGGGCCATGTCAAGCCCTTTGAAGATGAAGAAAGAACAAAAGAAACCTCTTTATGAACCAATTCTGCTGTTTGACCCACATCTGGCTTCAGAACATCTGTCTCTGCAGATTCATGGGCACTGTTGAGGAACATGAGCAGAAGATGGTGAATGCAAAAGTGGATCTCTCTCTCTCTCCCTCTTACTCTTGATGTCTTTTTTCTCTTTTAGTTCTCTTTTAGCTCCCTCTCATCTCTCTGTCCCTGTCTCTTTTCCCCCCGTGGTCTCAGCAAGGATGAATAATAACACAGGAAACATTTGGCAGCGTGGGAACAACTCTTACGAGTGTCTGCAAATTGCTTCTCCTCCAGCCTGGACCTCATTAGAGACACTCCAGCAGCTCTTCTTTCAGTCCAATACAGAATTACAGAACGTTTCTGTTCAGAGCAACAACTGACCATATGTTATTGGGCGGCTGGTCCAACAAACAGCCCTGATGGCAAAATCACACTTCAGTAATGGAATCTCCACAAGATTCTTTAACAGCAGTTCCAGGTAGGCAACACACACTTCTATGAGTCACTGGAAGGTGTGAAAAAGCACTGGAGTGTGCTGGCACGTGACCACACATGGCCCGGTTTTGGCCCGGTCTCGATCTCGGCTGCTACGTGATATCCAGGCACGTCCAGCCACCCAACGAGATGAGCTCGCCAACACCAAGCAGCTGTTTCTCCAGCCCCCACCTCATGTGCCACCTCCATGCTGTTGACTTAGGACTGTCATGGAAGTCCCACCTAGGAGTATTTGCAAGTGGTGCAGCACTTTCGTCTACTGCACCAGCAGGGGCATTAAACTGATCTATTTACCCTGTGATCTGTTAGGACACTAAGCTGTGGTGTTATTTCTGTGCTTCTTTACTAAAGACTTCAGTCATCAGTTAATTATCAGATACTTCAGAGCTGAATGTGACGTGTTAGAAGAGGTGAGTCAGGGATTTACAGCGCTTTGGTCTTCCACTTTTAGAGAACCTCAACTAAACCTAATGAAGCCCGGCTGTGCAGATATGAAGCCTCTCTATCCGCCAGTTAACCGCACTTATGTCAGGAACTCGTCACGCAACAGGACCAGAAAAAAAGGGAAACAGGATGGGAAAACACGAAAACAAACTCAAAGCTCCTCCAATCTCCTCATCTCTTGTCCTTACAAGCCCTGTCCACTTAGCCCTGTGTTTTGTGTCGATACAGGTGTTGACGTCCTTTGGTGCGGAAGTCCCAGACACCTGAGTTTGGCATGGCAGGTAGTAAGGAAGTGATGTGGGAAACAAACCAGTCCTTCTGTTAGATACAAAAGTCGTGGGGGTCTCTAGAGAGCCAAGACAATGAGGCGTGTCAGCGTCCCAATTCTCAACATCCCCTCCACCCCTCCACCTGACACCGCTGACAGCCTATCCAGGCCCTCTGGGTGGAGAAGGAGACAAAAGCAGCCAGACCACCCTGAAGGAAAGTCTTCGTCCCCTCAAACGTGGAGAGACACACAGCCCAGGAGAAAGATCAGTACTTCTCGAGGTACTACTGGTGCCTAGAACGTTGTACCCATACCTGGAAACCGTAAACATGATGTGAAAATGGCAGCTTTTCATTCATGTAAGTCAGTACTCATCAGGTGAAAGTGTGACATCAAGGAGACCCTTCCAGTCAGAGTAGGTCTACATACATGACATTGTGTGGTGGTGTGGGGGTAAGTCTACCACCACCTCACTACCTGCAGCTTAGCCGCTAAGACTAAGCTCAGAGTCCAAACAACGACGGTAGTGATCTGAAGCCTCTGCCGTAGCCACTGTCTCATGGAGCAATCAGCGCTGCGTCGTGGGTTACATACCCCTGACTGATGTTCTGTATCTAGTTCTCCCGCCCAAGGCAGGTCTACTCTATGAGATCACAAACCCGTCTGTTCCCAACACTTTGGCAAAACAGAGAGCTTCAGTTTAGCACACTACACCACACTAATCTCCCATGCATCATTAGATAGCAGTTCTTTGCCCATCTGTCCAAACTCAAGCTTTAGAGATATCCCTCTTGCTAAGGTGCCTAGCGAAAAAAACCAAAAAAACAACAGCTTTCTGATTAAGACTGGGGACACGTGCTTGTGTTGCTCCTTATCTGCTGCCAAGTCTGCTGAGTTTAATATAAATCAGCTCACCTCCTGACCACACTCCCAACTGGCAAGAGCACAACGCCTGTATCAGGAACAGACGGTCATATCTGCACTGCAGAGTGAGAGAAGAACAGTGCCAGAGCTGAGCACTGACAGCCTGCATCACACTCTGTGCTTAAAAACGTGTTTGAATGGTCAGGGATCTAGTAAATTACACTTTATTTATGTGTTGGGAGGATCTACTGGACTCTTATCCTTTTGTAGGTGTTTTTGTGAGTGGGTGATGAACTTTTGTGCCAAGGACTTACTTGAAATTGTAAGATTAAATACTTTTATTATTTCATTATTTCAGGTGGGTTTGGGACAAAAGGCAGATTTGCTGTTATCTGGTTGGCAGCACC
Source organism: Brachyhypopomus gauderio (assembly GCF_052324685.1). Lineage (NCBI taxonomy): Eukaryota > Metazoa > Chordata > Actinopteri > Gymnotiformes > Hypopomidae > Brachyhypopomus > Brachyhypopomus gauderio. The sequence continues at coordinate 20,634,644 of NC_135217.1, read as the reverse complement.
GACCTATATATATATACACACACGTGTTCTCTACTCTCAGCAGACTCCTTTCTTTTCTTTTCCAGTGTCCGTGTGTGTTTCATTAGGGTTAGGGTTAGGTCTGGTAGAGGCAGACAGCACAGTGGAGGTGGTTATAGTGCCAGTATCACAGGAAGTGGCTCCTGAGAACTTGGCAGAAGTTGCCCATTCACACAGGATATGAGGTCAGTTTCACATTTCACCACACGATATCTGTGTAGGTTCTCAGTCATGATGGTCACCACATGATGGTCAAGTTTAAGATTTAGAAAATAAGCTGATATATGTTTCACTAAAGGTTCTACCTGGAGACATTCATCTGTACTTGAAAAAAGCTGTACAAATATCTAGTAGTTCAATAGAAAATTACTAAAAATGCTAAACATACTGTTCATGCCTTAAAACCAGTGACACCTAGACCACTTTGCAAGATCATGTTTGAATAATGTTTATAACAGCCCTTAGAACATTTAGCATATTAGCCTAAAGTGTTCTTAAAGTGTTCCTAATGTTAAACTAACATCAATATCATATTTTATCCACAAGCCCTTGCATATGTAATATGTATAATATAGAAATATAATATATATTATATAATACATAATATAAACTATGCATGAAAAAATAATTCATTAGAGTAACATATTTTGTTAAGAGTATAACAACTTTCAGAACTTTCTCTCCCACTGAGGCTACACACCTCGTAACACTGCACTACACCAGCATCTAAACAACATACCTACGTCTTCCACACACAGACCAAACACAAACCGCCGATGTCAACAAATCCCATCAGCCCGTGTTCTTCCTCGCTCGACTCCGAGATAACATGCGGTAAACAAAACTCCAGACCAGATGTGAACTCTAAACAAAAGGCATTGAGGGAGGGAGGGTGGGGGGTGGGAGGGGTTAAAGGTCAGGGTAAGGTAAAAAGCAAAGGGAGCTGAGGGCATCCAGGAGATGACCCTTCGCATCCAGGAGATGACCCAAGCTCCCTTGGCCTTAGTGTGTTAGCACCAGGTCACCCAGAGCCCTGGTCCAGGTGTGTACACAGACAGACTGCTCCTTCTGCAGGAGAACATGAGTCAGAATGAACAAGAGCAGAGCAGGAGGCAGACAGCGAGGCACCCATCCGCACCACCCCCCCACCCCACCCCCTCCACCCGCTACATCCTCCCCGAACGCTGATGTTGTGTACAGGTGTTTGTTTGAATTCAAATGTTTTATTACGCTGGTTGTTGCTGCCTGCAGGGTCTGACAATATGATGCCATTTGAAGGGTTGTGTATGATCGGGGCTCAGATTTGTTCTTCTTGTTGGAGAAGTTTCTGCCATTCATGTCTTCACAGATCCAGGTGCGGTGAACCAGGGCAGACACTCGTGCAGGAGGGCAAGTTTCTCTGGCTATGACACCCCCTCATGAACACAAATGCAGTGTGGACATCAAAGGCCCAGTGTGACGAAGCACTCGGTTCACTAATAACCACCGAATGGTTAAAAAACCTCCTCAAAGCGAGAACAGCGTGAGAAAATTGTGCTTTCAGGCTAAACTACACTATTAATGATTCTGTGTCACTGTCAGGTCAAAAGTGGGAAGGTATCAGGTCCGTTTCCCTGGTTGCTACAGGTCGCTAGTGCACATGGTGTCTTGTTTACTTCGGCTGTGACACAGAGGGGTTGAGGAACAATGAGCGTGTAGCAGCACGTCAGACCCCCTGAGGGCGCGTGGACATGGGCGTCCTCAAACCGGTCGGGGTCCCGTCTCTAGAACATGGTGGCCTACAGGAAATCTGGATTCTCTGCACTTTGATGACAGAGGTCAGTGAGGTCAGGGGTGAAAGGGTATGGTGTTCCTGTGTACAGATGTGATAGAGAGATCAACACTAGTGAACAGCAGGGTATGGCAGGCTGTGGAGGAGAACGGCTTGTTTTGGGTCAGGGGGGCTGTGGTTCACACTCGGGGTTAGAGTTCACTTTGTAAGTAGGTTTGGCAAAATCACTTCAGAGAAATTAGATGTATTTAGGACAGCAGAAGCAGTTATCATGACATCTAGCAGCCAATCAGAAACTGGTGTGTGTTTCCGTCAGAATGACAGGAGAGCGAATGAAAAACAGGTGTGTGTTGATCTCTCTCTCTCTCTCTCTCCTTTCGCAGGTTAACATGCTGTTCTGTACCATGGGAGCAGTGAGAGGAGACAGGAGTTGGGGCTGGATTCTCCCCCACACTCCAAACACCTTCTTCAGTTCCTCACAGCCACTTCAGCACCTCTACATGTTTGAGGCAGTTCTGTGGAGTCAACGTTTCGTTCTGAATCCTCAATCCAATGACTAGATCTAGTCTAGTTTAGGAACAGGAATTAGTAGGAATTATGGCTATTCTAGCAGTATTTTGCATAGCGTGTGTAGTGTGAGTACACATATTCACACAATGGTGACATAATTGGTCCAGTGAATTAATCGATGATTCTGAGAAATTATTCTGATGTACAAATTCTAAAACCTATTCATCTGTGTAGACTCTGTTTGTCTCAGTTCAGGTTATGCGAAATGTAGTGCCTTTTTGAAATTACACTGCAATTTTGAAAGTATGGCGTCTACACTGTTCATAATATCCTCATTAACAACCTAACATATTTCCAATCATAGCGAGTTGACAAAACCCACAAAGTCTGCTTACAACACTCGTCCCCTTCACGTGCTTCTCCCTGCCCTCTACCTGCCCCCCCGTCGTGGAGGGAGGGTCCGGTTTTACGGATATCACCATAATCTGGCCTGGCACTCACTGCTCGCTGGCGGAGAGTGTGCGGATACTGGACCCTCGCACCAACACACTCAATCTGGCAGTTTAACACAACAAGTTTCTCCCATCGATCTGATTGCGCTCCGATCCAGAACCTGAAGGAAGAGAAAGCCGGGTGTCCTGGGAAAGTCGGACATTATTCTGAAGTGACCAGGCGTTAAAAAGGAGCAGACCAAGGTGAGAATTTATCCTCCGGTGAATGATTTTATAAGGTTGGCACTGGATAACAGCGTTTTAAATGTGAACGGTAGACGAGCTCATTCAGTCTTTTAGAAAACAAGGAGTTGTCATTTTAAAGCTTGGTCAGTTAAAACGGCGCTTTTAACTATTTTCTTTTCGAGAAATGTATTCGTTTTCTCACTTTTATTCGTTTATAAACGGATGGGTGGTCTGGTAAATTCGCATGTTACAGCAAGGCTGAAACAGGTGAAGTAAACAGGATTATTAATCTGGGTATGTGTTTAAACTCAGCAGCTGTCACGGTGAACGCAGATTGAAGGGGTCACGATATGCGCAAAATGTAACGGTTTGTTGTTTTCGTAACGTGAATGACCTGTTCGATATCATTACTACTACATTAGTGCCTAAACTGTAAATTATAACAACTGTTGATTGACAGAAAACAGATCGTGAGCAACAGTAATATCGATTGTGTGAAGCGGAAAGTTACGCGTGTACGAGCACTGCTGGTATTTACCTTAAAAAAATATGCGTGAACCACTGCGCATTTCCACACTAATGAGCGATTAATCATGTATGCTAAATCTGTGATTTCACTAAGTTTGAAAATAAATTATTACAGTACATTCTAACTACGTTAATTACTGGCAATCGGGGATATGTTAAGGCAGCAGTGATACTAAAACTTTGAATCAACGGTTTGGTAGAACCGTTTTGCGGGAGAGGGGTGTTACATGATTACAAAGACTTATGTAATTATTTTGCTTACATGCATACAGCAGAATACATGTGAATTAATGCATGTGTCGCTGGTGTGGTTTATTCATACATGCCTGCGACTTTATGCAGGTTAGTGGCGCGTGCGGCAGCGCGTGCGTGTTAACGCTGGTTCGCTGCTTTTTCCAAAACCGCAAACATGTCATTGGGAAAATACATAAAATACAAATCAAATTTGCATTGATACAACTGAGATTCCACATAAGACTAAATGTTGAACTTGACTTTTTACACGTGTCTTGTGCATCGGCCAGCACGTCCTAGATTAAAAGCGTTTATCTAGTGTGAGGGCTGTCTTCTCGTGTGCATATCAGTAGGTTTGTTGAAATCTGACTGTTTGTTGTCCACCGCCATCATAGATGAGCGCTTCGGGATATAGTTGTGATTTTGCGTTTTATAGAGATAACCACACAAAGCCAGTCTAAACTCTTAGACCAAACTTCAGCATTTAGACTAAACTGATGCAGTTCACCTGTCCTCGAACCACCCCAGAGCTCGTGATAATGCGGGTGTGTTATCATCCTCCTTCCCACAAGTTTGAAGTTAGTCTGTGGTGAAGCCTTGCGTTTATCATCTGGTGCGTAGGAGGAACGGCAGCATCTGTTCGTCTGCAGACGCGTGCAGGCTGGCACACACAACAGCCTCCAACCACCACTAACGTGATTACGTTCACATTTCGTAATCGCGTCATAACTCATAAGCTTCGGGGCGAATGAGACGACAACGAATGTCGATGAGGTCACACAAACCCGCGCGCTACGTTGACGGGGCGCGTGCGGTGCGGTGCAGGTACACAGACGCAAACACGTGTTCGGCCTTGTAATAACAGAGGAACCCCAAGCGCTGCTATCCCTCATGCTCCATATTAAAGTGTTGAGAGTAGGGGCTGATGTCATGGAGGAGGCTAGGAGGCCTTCAGGCTCTGTCTGTCCTGTTAAAAGGACAGAGTTTAATCAGAAATATGGGCAGAGCAAATCTTTCTTACTGTTGTTCTTATGTTGTGAAAACTTAGGCTTACGTTCATAGCTAAATTTATCATTTTGGGTCAGACGTTCCCCTTACAAGGTCTGAGCGCTGTTGGCAGCTGTATCTGTGCTACCCTACTGCAGTCTTTCATTAATAATAGCCGTTTTGGTGCTACTGTGGGGGGGGTTTTTACTCTGTACCTCCAGTAGAAGAGCTATGGAGAGGCACGTAAACGCTGCCTCCAGAATATCACAAGGCCTGGGGTGACCTTCTGCATACAGTGTGGCTGTGTGTAAGTCTTTGACCACATGTCTCTCCGCCGCCCACACCGCACGCCACTGACCCGTTGCAGCTCCAAGGCTGCAGACAGGCTGCATAAAGGAGACACTCTCCCATCTGTGTTCCCCCATAAAGGAGACCCTGTCCCACCTGTGTTCCCCCATAAAGGAGACCCTGTCTCACCTGTGTTCCCCCATAAAGGAGACCCTGTCCCACCTGTGTTCCCCCATAAAGGAGACCCTGTCCCACCTGTGTTCCCCCATAAAGGAGACCCTGTCTCACCTGTGTTCCCCCATAAAGGAGACCCTCTCCCACCTGTGCCTCCCTGTCCCAGGATCTCACCCGCTGCATCTAAGCAGTCATCGTTTTCCTTTTTTGTCAGGATCACTCAGACATATAATGTACATGGTAATTCCGAGTATGTCAGTCTAGACTACCAGGAAAGTATGACCCCGCAATCACACACATCACACCCACCGGAGAGACGCTCCATATTTGGAAGGCAAACGTATGTAACCAAGGTCCATCAGAAAGCCCCCACACACTCAAAAGGAGGCTCGCGTTTCTAATTAGAGGGCACAGGTCTGGGCCTTAGCAGATGACATCATCTTGCTCTACCTCTATAGGTAAAAGTTACACAGGCTTCTCTGTGTGTGTGTGTGCATGTTTCCACAGAAGACAGCTGTTACCACACAGCTCTAAGGCAAATGATGTTAAGCACAGAACAACATAGTATCAGAAGACAAAACAGGATAACAGTGGATATCCTATTGTTGAGGTTTTTGTATTTTTCATTTTGGCACATTGGTGTATTTCTGTATTATCTTAAAATAGTTATTTCTTATTAAAAAATTAATTGTTAATTTGTTAATAAGAATTGTTAATTTACAGTTGTTTTCTTCCCCACCACTGCAACTCAATAGCTTATAAAGCTCATGACACATTAACTTTATTGTAAATAATCAATTGCAGCATCTTCAAACAAAGCTCAGTCACCTGTAGCTGTTTGGCAGCTATGAGCCCAGCTCACGTGGTTCTCACACGTTTCCCGCACATTCCTCACACATTGTTCTTTCTCCTGATTGGACGTGGCATCTCCAGTTAGTGCCAGAGAAAGTTCCAACTCTGATCAGAGTCGAGCGCCAGGGCACAAGGCATTTTGTCCCCTCTCTTTTCTGACGCTGCTGAAATCGGAGGGCCTTTCCCTCGTCTCAGAGAGACACATGGGGCGAAGGTGGTGCTACAGGTGAGGTGGGAGGAAGGTGGTGCTACAGGTGAGGGTGGGAGGAAGGTGGGGGTTCAGGTGAGGGTGGGAGGAAGGTGGGGGTTCAGGTGAGGGAGGGAGGAAGGTGGGGGTTCAGGTGAGGGTGGGAGGAAGGTGAGGTGGGAGGAAGGTGGGGGTTCAGGTGAGGTGGGGGTTCAGGTGAGGTGGGAGGAAGGTGGGGGTTCAGGTGAGGGTGGGAGGAAGGTGGGGGTTCAGGTGAGGTGGGGGTTCAGGTGAGGTGGGAGGAAGGTGGGGGTTCAGGTGAGGGTGGGAGGAAGGGTGGGGGCTCAGGTGAGGGTAGGAGGAAGGTGGGGGTTCAGGTGAGGTGGGGGTTCAGGTGAGGTGGGAGGAAGGTGGGGGTTCAGGTGAGGGTGGGAGGAAGGGTGGGGGTTCAGGTGAGGGTGGGAGGAAGGGTGGGGGCTCAGGTGAGGGTGGGAGGAAGGTGGGGGTTCAGGTGAGGGTGGGAGGAAGGTGGGGGTTCAGGTGAGGTGGGAGGAAGGTGGGGGTTCAGGTGAGGGTGGGAGGAAGGGTGGGGGTTCAGGTGAGGGTGGGAGGAAGGTGGGGGTTCAGGTGAGGGTGGGAGGAAGGGTGGGGGCTCAGGTGAGGGTGGGAGGAAGGTGGGGGTTCAGGTGAGGTGGGAGGAAGGGTGGGGGTTCAGGTGAGGGTGGGAGGAAGGGTGGGGGCTCAGGTGAGGGTGGGAGGAAGGGTGGGGGCTCAGGTGAGGTGGGGGTTCAGGTGAGGGTGGGAGGAAGGGTGGGGGTTCAGGCTGCCACTTCAGGCCTGTTGGTATCGAGCGACTCGCTGATGCCTGATGGGAGAAGACAGGTTGAGCGGAGCCACTGCAGTGGACTGCACTGAACCATGAGACACAGATCTGAGATCAGTCTGGAGTGAAGTCCGACGCAGCCGTGCACAGTTTACCCATACGTATGCTAATCCACGGAGACCTTCAGCGCTGACCTCCAGGGGCAGTGGCAGCAGATATCAGCTGGATTCAAACATATGACCTACGCTCTCTCACGGCTGGGCTGTACCGTCCTGTGCAGAGGCAATATGTGGTAAATCATAGTAGCAGATGCAAAGAAGGGGGTAATTATGCAGACATGACTAATGAGGCTAATTAAAATGAAAGCTAAGAACTGGCAAATCAGAATTATGATAATGATCGGTGGGTATTATTGTTAATGTATTACTTGCCACACATTGTGGTGCTCACAAGCTTTCAGACTGCACAGCCTCTCCATACAGTAGCAGAGAGAGGTGTGCAGTGCCTCGCAGGCGGGTGGTGTGGGTGGGGCATGGGTGGGGTGTGGGGTCAGGGTGCCCCCCTCCCCCACCTCTCAGCAGTTGCATTTGTTTGCCCCTGTGCTGTTAACACCACACACGGGTTGCACCGCGGTGACCTTCATACGTGATTTTCACATCACACTGATAGTTAGCGACTGGTGTGAAAATGCACGGTGACTCCTGGACGCCTGTTGAGAAACGTGTGCTGTTGGTGGCCAAAAGAAAGGTGGAGAAAATGAGTGGAGTCTTGTTTGTTTTTGTATGTTCCTGGTAACGAAAACTCCAAACTTTCTAAATGTTGTCATATTTAAAACTGTGCTGATTTACCTACGTGTGATGGATTGGCTCCGTGTCCAGTGTTAGTTTCTTCCTTGCTCTTTGTGCTTCCGGGTCACGTCCCGGACCCCCACTATGACCCTGAATTGCATTGGGTGGTTCAGAAGACGAATGAATAAGTCAGTGACTCACTGTTCACCTGTTTGAGATTTTAGCAGTTTGCAGCACTGTGCTATAATAAATGGATTATATTACATTGTTTTTCCACAGTCACCAAAAGAGTGCTCTAAGACCGTCCTGAAGTGTCACACTCATGTACAGCTCGGTGATTTCTTTCCATAACACTCTTTCTTCGCATCAGACTCTTGACATCATGCCCCTGGCTCGCTGGGTCCTAATGCCCCCTGGCTGCAGGCTGCCAGCACCGGAATGTTTGGCTCGCATTGCCAACAAAAAAACGGTTTTAATACACCTTCTATAAAGTGCACGACCAAACCTCCATCCTTCACTCATCACTTATAACGCCAAGAGCTTAACATTCCGGGCTGGGGGGGCACAGACTGGATTGCGTGTCTCTGCTGGGAACGCAGCGCAGGCGGGATTAACTGGGATTAGCCGGGACGCTGGAGGGCAGGACCCGCTGGCTCCTCCTACCGCCGCCGTCCGCGACAGGTGGAGGTGTGAAACACACACGGGCTCTCACAGTGCCCGTCTCTGAGGTATCGCCTCCTTTACCCTGGCGACTAAATGAGAGACGCTTATTCAGGCAAGCAAAGGGGAAAGAAATCTAAATGTAGCATGGTTTATGATGTGGTTAATGGGTTATAGAGGATAGAGGGTGTGGACAGTAGTTGGGAGAGGAGAAGCATACAGTTTCTTCAACATGCTGTTGAATGTCACCCACAGAGCCTTTCTGTAGAGGAAACACGTCAGTAGTGTGTTTATGAGGTGTGGCGTGGACTTGAAACACGTTCCGTGTGTTTGACGACATTGCAAAATCCACATCAATCCAGTGATTAGCTATCAAAACGATAACACGATGTACTGAGAAAAAGTTCTTTAGCACGCTATCACCACGAAGGTAATTTTTGCCGATAAAACAGAGTATCAGTTGGCAGTTTTATTTGTTATCTTAGTCAGTCCTTGCTTGTGTATAAGTTGCTAAAAGGTGGTTGATAAGGTACTAGTCACATGGGTAGTAGTCACATAACTTTTTCATTCACAAAATCTGATAATTGGCTTTGGCTCATAGGACGGCCTAACTAATCAGGTGACTGAAAGGGTGGCCTGACACCAGTTAGGCTAGGTCACTTCACACTTAGGACAATGGAGATTAAAAAGCTGTTCAGTGTCTGTTTAAGTGCCCTCTCCTCTCCAGTGTCTGTTAGCTGCCCTCTCCCAGTCTTCTTTAACATTAGTCAAATATAAATAACAAAAGGCACGGGGTTCATTCAGTCAGTTAGGTGTTCATCTCATAATCTGGACTGGGTTTGATGGTGGGGGGGTCTGAGGGACTGAAAGAGCCTTAAAGAGATGCCCTTTGACCTGTCTGTGTCCGTGATGGAGCACCCCTCTGTGTCTCAACGGCCCAGTGCCTCTTCACAATGGAGTGGAGGTTGCTGCCGCCTGGGCTTTTGTTGCCAGAGGTACGTTTCCCCCTCGCCTGACTTTCGTCCTCGTGTTGTCGTCCCCCCCCCCCCCCCCCCGCCTCTGAATTTTTAACTTGGTCCTAATTAGGAAAAGCACCCTGGCCTGTCTCTTATCTTGCGAGCCAGCCGGGTCTATTGTCTGGAGCCATCAATAATGCAGGACTCTGTCTGGGTTGCGCGGTCTTTCTTCTTCAGCCTTGCCCTGTTCCAGGACAGAACAGTGCCGCACTGCCCATTAAGGCCTGAGCCACACAAACACACTGCTGCAGGAATAAAGCTGCTGCAAAGCTTGCAGGCCAAAGGGTGTGACACTGTTTTCACTGGTTTCTTAGAGAACAGAGTATCAAGAAGGCAAGAAAAGTGAAAATCTGTTCCTCCCATATACATCAGGGTATATGCTGCCTATAAACTTTTGAGAATCCTGGTAACATTTTGCAGTGATTTATACAGAGCAGGGGTGAGTTTCCTGAAACGTTCTTAGTGCTAAGTACTTCTTAACCTCATACGTTTCATACGAGGTTATGAAGTACTTAGCGCTACGAACGTTTCGGGAAACCCACCCCAGGTAATTTAAAACATAGAGCTTGGTTTTATTCTCCTTTTCTAGGCAGTGATCAATCAAGCAAGCAGTCGGGTGAGTTGTTGGGTAATCAGCAGTTGCAGGAAGGAGTTGGGACGGACGTTGGTAAGCCGTGTCCCGCTCTTTTTGTCGGCGTCTTGCTTCTCACTGGACTGGCCTCTGCGGGGTGACACCGAACATCTGGTTTGTCTTTGAGCGCGCTAAGGGTCGGCTCCAGACGTCCCCGCGGGCGTCCGTCCTCCTCGGACTCCGTGCGGAGGGTCGCGAGCGTGGGCACAAAGGCCTGGGGAGATGAGAGGGTACTGGCACAGCAGGGGTTAATTACGAGCCCCTCCCCTTTCCCAAGGGAGGAGCTGAAGCTGGCTGAGGGACCCAGGGGCTTGTTTGTGTGCGCTGCTGCGTCCCAGGCCTGACCTCAGAGTGGCGAGCATCACAGGAAAAGCGGAAGAACTTTAATTTGCCTCGTTAGACTTGAAAGAATACTAAACCATGAGTTCTTGAACCGCTAATAGTGATTGAAGACTAGCAGGAGAAGGCTAATCACGGCATCTAGTTGCCGCTGCCTTGTGATTTGTTGCTAGCAGAGTTAGCCGTTCTTGGTGAAAAACGCCTCAGCTATGGGCTGAGGTGGGTATTTGGGGTGGTTTAAAGTTGAGTAAGTGTTAGGAGCAGTGCAGTGAATCGCTGTGTGTGTGTGTTTGTTAATGTTTGAACAAAGGGCCTGACCAAGCCCTTCTGTCTGACCCTACCTTGCCTCTCCCAGTCAGTTCAACTTAATGTCACGTTTTCAGTTTTGATGTGTTGATTCAGCTGTCTGCTACAAAATAAATATCACAGAGTCAAGTAGTCACAACACTGTGTTAGATACATTGTTAATATCAGGTCAATGCAATTATGTGCCAGTATCTTGGAGTTTGTTCATTTGCCACAGATTAACCTTGCATGGTTTACATGTTGTTAACTACATGGTCACCAGAAACAACATCAGATGATAATCCATATTAAATGATTGTATATGTATGCATTGTTTTCCATTTTAATGCAACAGGCTATTGAAGAACTTTGAGTTGGTCATGAAACTATTTGCAGTGATAGATGTGGACCAGATCAATTAAACACACTTCTGTACAAGCTAGAAGTAAAGTGGTTGATGCTTTGAAACAGTATACTACTAAATAACTGCATCTCTCTCTCTCTCTCTCTCTCTCTCTCTCTCTCTCTCTCTCTCTCTCTCTCTCTCTCTCTCTCTCTCTCTCTCTCTCTCTCTCTCTCTCTCTTTTCCCTCTTCCACTCGTGTGTTCTAGACCCCCTATCCCACTCCACACCTGTTCAGAATTCTTTCCCGGAACTTTCCCAAACTGCGGCGCCTTACCCAACAGCCCTGCCATCTGGAAAATGTTGCATTCTCCCAGTTTGGCGTGATTCACAGCGGGAGTCTGTGGGTGGGTGGGGTCTGGGGCTCAAGGTGTACAAGCCGAACAGCAGACAGACGCCATAAACCGAGCATGCGAGGGCCCTCTGCCCATTTAGCCTGTAGCTTCTTCTGTTCCTATTTTGACAACTCCATCACTATAAGAGGAACGTTTCACTCATAGCAGCACGGAATCTGCGTCTTTGTTTCTGCACATTAAACTTTGTCTGGTAATGGATGAACGCCATAACAGAGCCAGGAAGCAGTGACATTTCCATAGTCGTTACTGCATACTGGACCACTCGATCCTGTCTAGCCCCCACAGGCCTTGGGCTGTGAGTTTATTTTTTGTGTGCTGGAGAGGATGCACTAAAATAGCACTTTGATGTGTCATGTTTTAAATTACGCTGCAGTTTGACGTTGGCACCTCCTCAGAAGGGTTGTGAGTCTGGAGTAATTTTCCTTAGGTATGCAGTTAAGGTTGCGATTCAAGAGGGAGCAGGCGTTGGGCCCCCACATCAACACATACTCCTTTGGTTTCATTTCTTTTTGGAATTATTCCGTTAATTTGGTGTGAACTGCATTGTGAACCATGCTGTGGCCATACATGGAAGGACTTCAGACTGCATCTCATGTGCAGAGGTGTAATTACTGGTGCCAGTACAGTTTGGAAGCTTTATTTATCTGTTGGCAGCACCATGTGTAGAAGTGCATGTGCATATCACATCCTCATTAGATACCTGCATGCCCTCTACTAGCCCTGCTGCAATGCTTGTGCAAATCATCCTTAAAATAACCACACTGCTGAAATGCTCTTTTAAATACCACCTCCTTTGTTGTTTGATCAAAATGACTGTCCTTGCAAATAACTTTAAGAAACATGAATGCCACAGTATTAGTTTCAGGTCACTGCTGGTATGCTGTGTGGCTGTGTTCAGTTCTGCAGTAATTTCATTCAGTGTGGCAGGGTTTATGCTTCCTAAGAAGTTTTGGCCACATTAATATCCAGACAGACTCATACATTATGCAGCAGTGCCTTGAGGCTACAGAAGTGTAGGGCGGGGACTGGGCTGACCTGAAGCTGATTATGCAGAGAGCCCCATTGTGATTGGTCACAGTTAGTTAGTGCACAAATGTTGGTGTTTAAAAGCATCTGTTTTCATATGTGCATCTGGGGTCAATTAGCATGGGGTTCATTTCAAATCAGCTGTAATCATAATGTGGGAGACATCAGCCAGCTCTAGTTGGTTCTAGAGTATTCTGGAAGGGTCTACTCTTGGTGTCTTAACAAATGTGTAAACTGTTTGTGTTAATTTGTCACTGCAAGCCACAATTACCCTCTGCCCATGCCACATATGTGTCATGGGCAGAGGGACGCTCGTGCGCGCACACACACACACACACACACACACACACACACACACACACACACACACACACACACACACACGTATGCACATTAAAAGATCTGTTCTTGACGTTGACGTGCCTGTCTTTCTGTTTACCCTGTTTTCTCAGGATTCCAGTCCAGCAGAGAAAAGAACCGAGGCAGAACCTCCATCCACCAGAAGCTGTCGTGGCCTGGTGCCACTGGGCTGCCCAGACAATAGAGTCTGCACACACAGAAAACAAGGCAGCGGTTGACACCACCACAGCCTTCACCAGACACCCCCCCCCCCCCCAACCCCCACCCTCCTCCAGGGCTGGAGGAACCCAAACGAGATGAGCTCAGGCCAAAGGAGAAAAGAGTGACGTCTACACGGTTAATTGGAATGTCTATTTCTGCTGCAGTGTGGCGTGCCGAACATCTCATTTGGGAGTGTAGCCAAGGAGGGAATAATCGAGCCGCTGGATAAACAAGTCACGCTCGTATCAGTTTGTTCCCATTCCAAAACGGGAGACTAAGCCAAAGTCTCCTGAACTCTTATAAGAATGTTATGTATATTTACACGTAGATAGAGGTCCCAGCGCCTGGTTGGAATCAGGACAGGTCCCTGTGCTGGCCTAGATCTCGTTCTTTGGTAAACCCTGATTAAAGACGATTCTGTACCCGCTCGGGGCCGTCGTCCTGAACTGCGGGACATTACAGTGCCACTCAAGGCTTCTATTTGAATGTCATTTGCACTGGCGGGGCGGTAAGCGATGAAGCCCCTGACACCCATTGGGTCGCCATCGCCCCTGCGCCTGCTGAACAAGGGGCCGGACTACCTGCGGCGGCAGATGGACAGCGGGGGGCGAGGACACTCGGTCAGCGCCGTGGAGCGTCTAGAGGCCGACAAGGCCAAGTACGTGAAGAGCAGGCAAGTGATCGACAACAAGCAGGAGCCCGCGCTGGCGCCCTGCGCAACCCCGCCGATCCAGCCGCGACGGAACCTTGCTATACCGGCGAGCTCCACACCCCTCCAGGACCGCCGCCCTCCTCCCAGCCCACGGCCCTCGGCCAGGCCGACACGGGCCGTTGGCGCAGACGGCGAGGACGACTCCAGGAAGGAGAATCGACGAACTCCATTGTCAAAGGCGGAGACGCCACAGCGCAGAGAAAGCTCCGGAGGCCGTGTACCTCGACCCGTGGCAGGGATCCTCGTCGGCCGGCTGCCGGTGGCACCCCACAGTGCCCCCTTGCTGCGGAGGAGCACGGGCAAACGTGCGCTTCGTCCGGACTCGTTGCTCATCTACCGGCAGAAGAAGGAGTGTAAGAGTCCCACGTGTAGCCAGAGCAGCGGCGGTGGGAACGTGGAGGCGAAGGGCTACAGCTTCGTACGCCGGCTGTTCCAGGGCTCAATGCGGGAGAAGAGTATCAGGGAAGGAGCCAAGACGCCGACGACGATCAGCGAGGAGAAGGGCTCGTCACGAGACTCACGCATGTCGTGGTCCAACGAGCGCGACGCTACGGACGGGCCCCGTCGCCCCAGCAGGCCGGAGCTGAACGGGGGCAGCTGTGGTTTCACAACTCCCGCCAGCTCGTCCAGCGCTCCGTGGAGCAGCATCGACAATGACATGGACCCGTGGAAGCCGGTCCGGCTACCGGCCAGGCTCCGGCGCTCCGAATCGGACCTGCGGCCGCGCGCCTCGCTGGTGCCTTCCGAGCTGCAGCGCTTCTTCGACTTCTGCGGCCTCGACTGGGACATGGTGGACCGGCTCGGGCCAGAGAACTTCCTGTCGGGGGCCAGCTCCGCCGACACGCTCTCGGTGGTCCTGCGCAGCGTCGGTGCGGTGGAAGGAGGCTCAGAACCCAGCGAGTTCTCCCGCCGCTCGGGGGACGGCCTCTTCCAGGAGGAACTGAGCGAGCAGGTGCCGTCGGCCGTGTCCATCATCGAGAGGAACGCCCGCGTGATAAAATGGCTCTACAGCTGCAAGAGCGCCGCGCAGGAAACAGGAGCGGCACAAGAACGCAGAGCTCCTAAAGAGTCAACCGTGTAGCCATACACCAGACCTGAGCATACGAACCCAGAACACGTGATTCTTTCTGTATTTGTTTCATTTCAGAAGTGTGTGCAGAGTTGAAAAAGCGCCAGGTGATCATATGACCATGCAGCAAGAGTGAGAGACATTCTCCTGCCTGTTTGTGTGCACACAAACGAGTGTATTCTTGTCTTTTTGTTGCTGGGTTACAACCATTGGCTACTGAGCAGCTCAAGAGATGAATAATTGACAATGGAAAGCCAGCAAGCTTTGCTTGTCCTGCATGGGGGGAGCCATGTCTGTGTCTGTAGTGGGCCATATGTGCCTCCTCCCTAACTGGCTTTCTTTATCTTACACCTCCCCCACCCTCCACAACAACCCCCCCACTTTAAAACATCCACCAAAGCCCAGGCTCTATGGAGCAGTTAACAAACTGAAACACTGAACAGGAGAGAGAGAGAGGTCTTGACATATACAAAGGAAGAAGTTTAGTTTTGACAAACAACCATCGTTAAAATATTCAAATACCTGTGCCAAAGAATTAAGGCCCCAGCAAATAAATTCCTTCTTATCCCCCCCCCCCCCCCATTAAGAAGGTTTATTACAATACACTGAAGGCACATGTAGCAATGTAGCATTCCCCAGTGAAGTACGAATATTTTGTTTTTGAAACATTTTTGCTTCACGTTTTAGAACTGAGATTACATTTACATTATTTAAAGCAAAGGAAGTTGTTATATTACTAGTGCACTTGCTTGAAGTAAAAAAGTGTGCAGTTCAATTTCATTTTAGGTGTCTGTATAAGGACAGATCACGTGATCACACTCCTGCTCTCCTAAGTGGGCTTAAACACAGAGGGGACCTGAGTCTCACCACACCCTCCTCTTTCAGTCTATCTCTCATGTCTTCTTATCTTCCCTCTATCGCAGTGAACCTGTCCGGCCCGCCGGTCGGGAGAGTCCAGGTTTTTTTTTGTCGCTGTTGGAAAAATTAATCCAAGGTCTGGTGTGGTATTCCAGGGTCATGGGGGTTCAGAGGGAGACTGTTGTGTGAAGCGGCCCACTCCTCTCTGTATGGTTCTCAGACATCTGCCTCTCTCTCCCTCTCTCTCTCCCTCTCCCACTCTTGCTCTCTCTCTCTCTCTCTCTCGCTCTCTCTCCCTCTCCCTCTCTCTCTCCCTCTCCCACTCTTGCTCTGTCTCCCTCTCTCTCTTCCTCTCTCTCTCTGTCTCCCTCTCCCTCTCTCTTTCCCTCTCTTGCTGTCTCTCTCTCTTTCTCTCCCTCTCTCTCTCCCTCACCCTCCCTTTCTCTCTCTCTCTCTCTCTCGCTCTCTCTCTCTCTCTCTCTCCCTCTCGCATATTTACAGACCACCTGCTTGTACTCGTTTGTTTGCCCCCTTAAAAGAGTTCAACTTTATTTTGAAGAACAAATGTGTATAACTCACTGGACAAATGAAATTAAAGCTGTATTTTTTAATGATCAAGTTGTATAAACTTGTATTTCTAAGGAGCGTTTTCCTGCCTCTTGCTTCTTCACTGCTCAGTGAAGATATGAACACTACACAGAGCTGTTATGACAGGCCTACACATTGCAGCTTTGAATTCCGCAGGATCCCAAGACACAAGCTGAATCCCTTTGAGCAGAAGGAGGAGCTACATAATGTCTGACAGGCGGACTCCTGTAGGTTGGTGTGGATCTGGCGCGTCACGGTGGAGTAGAAGCTCGTCGTCTTACCGCTCGGCTTCTCCATCTTCACTCTGAAGTGTCTGTTGCTGCTCTGAAAGTCGTAGCGTGTAGAGCACTTGAGTCAGACACACTAGGGTCCTTCAAAAACCAGCAGAGAGGAGCCTGTTTTGTCTTGGTGGTCAAATTACACTCCTCTCTAGGGCTCTTCTTCTCTTTCTTTTTGTTCTTCCTTTATGCTTTTTACAGAGAGAGAGAGAGAGAGAGAGAGAATGTGTGTGTGTGTGTGTGTGTGTGTGTGTGTGTGTGTGTGTGTGTGTGTGTGTGTGTGCGCGTGCGTGTGTGTGTGTGTGTGTGTGTGTGTGTGCACCTCCAGCCAGTACCAGTTTATTCTGAGATACCCAAATAAACACCTACACACACAGACATCTTTATCACAAACACCCTTGTCTCCGTCTCGTCCTTTCTGTGTGAGACGGGCTTTACGCTGCAGGTTCTGGTCAGCGTCCCGCGTCCCCGCTCCTGTAATAGGCGACAGCAGCAGTGGGGGACATGGACCGGGCCTTTTGACAGCTTGTAACAATGAGGAAAATATTACATAAGCCTCAAACTTAATTTAACCGGACCGATCCGAGACAAAGCCGTGAACCACATTGCATAAGCCATCATCTCCAACCCTGTGTTTAGTGTTTTTGCCCTCCGGAGGGGCAGTGGGAGCTCGATGCAGGAGCGTGTGGCACTGCTGCTGGGGGATCTGTGGAGCGTGGAGAAAGTGTCCCAGTTCTCCAGAGTGGGCAGCTCGGGCAGGACAGCGCCAACCACGCCTGGGGGAGGAGAGTGAGACGGAGTGTGCACTTAGGAGACAGAAACGTAGGGAGGGGCCGGGTCGGAAAATACCAGAGCAAGACAGAGAGAGAGTACATGAGAGGGAAAGAGAGAAAAAGAGAAGAGGAGTGAGAAGAAGAGAAACTCACTCAACCTGCTGTGTGTGTGTGTGAGTGTGTGTGTGCATGCGTGCCTCTGTGTGTGTGTGTGTGTGTGTGTGTGTGTGTGTGTGTGTGTGTGTGTGTGTGTGCATGCGTGCCTGTGTGTGTGTGTGTGTGTGTGTGTGTGTGTGTGTGTGTGAGTGTGTGTGTGTGCATGCGTGCCTGTGTGTGTGTGTGTGTGTGTGTGTGTGTGTGTGTGTGTTGGGGGCAGGGCAATGCTGTGCAACCGTACCATTAAAGCAGGAAGCGTTCCAGACAATCACACATGCACACCTGTACGAGACTCTTTGTTTTTAGACGGTCTAACAATAATAATACAAGCAAAACATCCCCAGGAACTGAGACTTGCTTGTGTCCTTCAGTGTGTAGTATGAAACACAGACTACATATGCCATCATTTCATATAAAACCTCATCTGTACATGCATGGATTCGGTGGCTGTCCTCGGTAAGCATTCCACAAGCACATGACTCTAGTCCATCACACTAGTGGACGTAGGGAGTGGGTCCTGCACATGTGACTCTGCAGAGGGGGATGATGGGAGGCACAGCAGAGCTTCACAAAGCCACCTGAGAAGACACCAGCGTGCGGTCACCTCTCCTCTTTCTCTCGGGGATCAGATGGCAGCAGAAGGTCATAAATCAGGCCTGCTCTCTCCCCCTCGCACGCATGAGCGGCCAGACGGGGGTCGGGTTTGGGGGGTAGCAGCTCTGCTCTGAGGGGACCCAGCTAGCTCCTTTAATGGCACGCCGATGTCAGGATGGAACTCAGAGTGAGAAAAGGTCAGAGTGTGTTGGGGGGGGGGGGGGGGTGAATACCGTACAGTTTTTTTTTATTGTGTGTGTGTGTGTGTGTGTGTGTGTGTGTGTGTGTGTGTGCTTGTTTCCATGTCAGGGTTTAACTAACCCAACTGTGGGATTAAAAACTCACATTCTCTACTTTTACCCACAACTACCTCCCAATCCTAATTCCAAAATGATCTCATTGTTAAATGTACTATTAAATGACTACACTAAACTGTAACACTGAGTCACTTAATGATATGCTAATCTCCTGACAACCAGCAGAGACCTGCTTAGATAAGGGAAAAGTTCAGGGATTAACTGCCCCTGAATGACCGTCAGGGTCTGTGATTCAGGGCCCAACAACCCTCACACAATGTTCTAATACCATTAGCAGATGTCAAGGCGTAGTACCAGGGGAAAGGGGGCAGAGACCCCACCTCAGTCCGTGCTTTGAGGAGGCCCAAAGGCAGTGTGTTGGGGATCTGCCTCACCACAGTGCTGGGATGAGACAGAGAGGCTCTCTGGTAACAGTGCACCTTCAGCGTCTGGGGCAGCAGTCTAATCCGGGAGAGGACGCGGGTCCGGGCTGTGAGCCGCATGGTCGCTTCCCGTGCGTGTCCCGCTGGTGAGAGACTGTGAGGAGTGAGGTGCTGGTGGGCTGCAGCTGACCCTTTGACCCCGGATACAGCGCAGTGCCACAGGTCAAGGGGAACGGGCCCACCAGGGCCGTCTGAGAACGGACGTGGCCAATCACAGCAGTCTGTACGCACCTGCCCAGCATATTATAGATCACTCTCTCAAACCTACTTAAAGAAAACATAGGGCATGGGCCAGTGTTTGAAGCCAGCTCCGGAACATAGCAGGGTCCTGCAGGTGCTTGGACACGGAAGGGATGAAATGGAAAAATCCATGAGTGTGTGTGTGTGTGTGTGTGTGTGTGTGTGTGTGTGTGTGTGTGTGTGTGTGTGTGTGTGTGTGTGTGTGTGTGTGTGTGTGTGTGTGTGTGTGTGTGTGTGTGTGTGTGTGCATTATCATGCCCATTGCGCAGTTCTGCCTGTGTGCAGTGAACCCAAGGCTGAAAAAGCCCAGTTAACTCCACACTGATGACGTTAATTACAAAGTGCACAGTGAGGACAGATGGGTTCCACACTCATTTACTGCAGTTGCTCTCGCTCCCTGTAATTGTCCGTTGTTGGTGTCTGGGGTGGACTGTGTCGTTCCCACACTCGGGGCCGGTCAGGACGGGGACGGGGACGGGGATGAGGACGGGGGGTTGTGTGGAAATGAAGGTGTATAACTGCACAGAATGGAAGACCTGCATCTGCTGTCCATGGGATAAGAGCTGTTTGTAGCCTATGTGTTTTTGCATGGGATGCACGTGTGTGTGTGTGTGTGTGTGTGTGAATGTGTGTGTGTGTGTGTGTGTGTGTGTGTGTGTGTGTGTGTGTGTGTGTGTGTGTGTGTGCGTGTGTGTGTGTGTGTGTGTGTGTGTGTGTGTGTGTGTGTGTGTGTGTGTGTGTGTGTGTGTGTGTGTGTGTGTGTGTGTGTGTGCGTGTGTTCGTGTCTGTGTGTGTTTGTTTGTTTCGTGTGTTTGTGTGGGTGGGTGTGTGTGTGTTTATGTGTATTTTTGTCTACAGTCTGCTCTTCATTCACATCTAGGGTGCATCAAAGCTGATTTTGGGGGTGTGTCCTTACCCAGAGTTCTGGGGTTTGTTATTCTTTTTTTAACCCCATGCTACCCATCCATCATGGCGCTTAGCTACAAATAACCCATCCATAATAACAGCCAACGACAAAACCGTGTCATGGGTACGATGGACTCTCCATGACATACAGACTTAAAGGGTCCAGATGTTCCAATGGGCAAAGCTGTATTTTATTTTATCCCTTTAAAATCTACCAAACACAATCTTATCTTTTTACACTCATTCTTATTCTGTATCCTTCCTTACATGAAGCTTATTGTGAGTTCTTCTGTCCTGTGTTGTATTTTTGTGTGTCTCTTGTTTAGGGCTGTGTGGAAACAGAGCGCATGTTTTCTGCCCAGTATGAAAGTGTGTCATGTGGTCTATGGCCATGTTGGCCTCCCATAGAGCCCACATGGCCAGCTCCTCCTAAGCTTTCATCCTCATGCTTCCAGTTCCTTGTGCCCTGCGAGAAACATGACTCATACATTCTGACAGATCACTTCAATTCCTATATTGGTCACAATTTCAGCATGTCAGGAACTTTTGCCACACCAGCTGAAGATGTTTGAGTAAGTTTCTGCAGACTAACCAAGTGAAAAAAACCTGCAAGATCAACGCCACTTATGGGCTTAGAGACAATCCACCACTACAAATAAAACACTAAAACCCCTTTAGTTGTCCACAGAGCCCCATACTCTGACCTATCTCAGACCACATCTGCCTTGCCAAATCAGGCCTGGGGGGTTGACTGATCTCACCACGCTCCGCTCCCACTGGGGTCCTACAGGGGTCCCACTGAACTGCACAGATTAGCCTTCTCTCATATTAACACAACTGAGTATATTCATTAGCTAATTATCCAACTTTCCATGAGCTGCGTATTGAAGCAGGCCCTCATATGTGTGTGCCATGGGGAGGCGGGATCTAAACATGCCACGCGGTTCAGCAGTGCCCTCTGGCAACAGCTCAGTGCAGGCGTCTAATTGGTTTCACAAGCCATTCACTCAAGCAGGTCTAAAATTCCAGTTTATCCTTTCTAATTAGTACCTGTGAAAGTGCTGGTGAATTCACGGTGAGCTTGACTTGGCAAAAGCTTTTGAAATTTTAGTGTCAGTGTGTGCTCTGATGAATAGCTTCTAAAATGATCAAATCCCACGGTGTACCACCATCAACAACGGGCAAAGTTCATAAAACCATAAGCACAAATAGTCCACTGGTTCAAGAACTCCAGGAGACACCAACACTGCAGCAAATCTTCCAACCAGAAATAGAGCCGTCATGTAAAAGAATTCCACACAGGAGCGCAGGAACAGCTCAGGGAACCCGAAGGCCAGAACTTAATGGCATCTTGCTGACAGGTTGGATGGTAGGAATACCAGACGGAGAGTGGGAGAGGAAGGGTGAAAAATGGAGCCATCGCTCTTGTTCCTGATAGGGTCGCCATTGTTAGTAGGCTGTGAGTCTGGGGGATCGGCCCTTCTCGCATTGACGCATATCAGAGCAAGAAACACAATAGATCCCCAGTGTTAAGTCATGCATCTGAAAACTACACACTAAGTGGATCAGTGTGTAAAATGGTCTGTTTCAATTTAAAACCAGAATTGGCAGTAAAGCAATAAAGTACTTTTTTTTACTTTGTAAAGTGTCTCTTTCCAGTTTGAGGGGAAACTGTGGAAGAAAAGAGAGAATATGAGTAAAGAAGAGGATGAGAACACTCGTAGAGCGGCTCAGAAAACATCCCAACAGCTGTAGAAACAGTAATCAGAGCCGTCATGGACGAGATCAGAGGGGGGAGGGGGGAGACCTCCTTCTACGACACCTATCGCCGTCTCACCCCGGAACATACCGAGAACCCACGTTTGACCTCATCATCCATAATGGACGCTTCATTGATGACCTGTATTACCGCTGCCTCCAAAGACAATGTCAATTACTTGAAGCATGTATTGACAACTGTTTACAAACAATCATTATTGATTGGGTGGGTGATCACATCATCAACAACAACAGACACCTTTTAAAAAGGGTTTCCTTCACAACTGAAATGTATGTAATTACTGATGCGTCAGTGTGTTGTTCTCAGGCCCCTAGCAAGAATGTGTATCAGATTTCATCCTGGGAGAACAAGAGAGAGAAATGGTGGGAAAATGGGTTATGTGGTGGCGGGGGAGGGTGGGCAGTTGACAGAAGGGCAGTTGGGGGGCAGTTAAGGTAGCTTAATGGGGTGATTAGCCTTTTAGGATAACACACAAAGGCAGCATGGGGAGAAAATCTGCCCCAGATCCAGAAGATTACCAACTCAGATCAGTCTATAGGATTTGAGTTGACTAAACCGTGTCATTAAGTAACATGGAGACTCCTGAAGAGAGGACAGCATGTCTTCCCGAGCGTGCACTGTGATGGGGTGCACTGTGATGGGGTGCACTGTGATAGGGTACACTGTGATGGGGTGCACTGTGATGGGGTGCACTGTGATGGGTGTGCTCTCTGATGGGTGCACTGTGATGGGTGTGCTCTCTGATGGGGTGCACTGTGATGGGAGTGCTCTCTGATGGGGGTGCACTGTGATGGGAGTGCTCTCTGATGGGGGTGCACTGTGATGGGTGTGCTCTCTGATGGGGGTGCACTGTGATGGTTGTGCTCTCTGATGGGGGTGCACTGTGATGGGAGTGCTCTCTGATGGGGGTGCACTGTGATGGGTGTGCTCTCTGATGGGGGTGCACTGTGATGGTTGTGCTCTCTGATGGGGTGCACTGTGATGGTTGTGCTCTCTGATGGGGTGCACTGTGATGGGAGTGCTCTCTGCTGGGGTGCACTGTGATGGGAGTGCTCTCTGATGGGGGTGCACTGTGATGGGAGTGTTCTCTGATGGGGGTGCACTGTGATGGTTGTGCTCTCTGATGGGGGTGCACTGTGATGGGAGTGCTCTCTGATGGGGGTGCACTGTGATGGGAGTGCTCTCTGATGGGGGTGCACTGTGATGGGTGTGCTCTAAATCCTGAAGGAGATTTAACATTTGTACTTGTGTCTTCATCTTCCCATTCTCATGTGCTGTTTAAATAACAGCGTGGAACAAAAAGGGGAGTCATTTTTTCAAGTAACATCTGCTCACCTGAGTGCCCTCATGTGTGTGTGTGTGTGTGTGTGTGTGTGTGTGTGTGTGTGTGTGTGTGTGTGTGTGTGTGTGTGTGTGTGTATGTGTGTGTGTGTGTGTGTGTGTGTGTGTGTGTGTGTGTGTGTGTGTATGTGTGTGTGTGTGTGTGTGTGTGTGTGTGTGTGTGTGTGTGTGTGTGTGTGTGTGTGTGTGTGTGTGTGTATGTATGTGTGTGTGTGTATGTGTGTGTGTGTGTGTGTGTGTGTGTATGTGTATATATGTGTGTGTGTGTGTGTGTGTGTGTGTGCGTGTGTGTGTGTGTGTGTGTGTGTGTGTGTATGTATGTCAGGGGGCATTGTCAGGGGCAACACCTGGCCTGATGCAAGTCTGTTTTTTCTTAGGAAGAAGTGTGTGTGTGTGTGTGTGTGTGTGTGTGTGTGTGTGTGTGTGTGTGTGTGTGTGTGTGTGTGTGTGTGTGTGTGTGTGTGTGTGTGAAGTTCTCACAGCTTTTGTCCAGATGGACCAGGCACTTGTATAGATGAGTCACAGGCCTTTCTCAACAAGCCTCATACACAAGTGCTGTAGGGCATGTCTGTCCGCAGACTGAGGAGACAGAGGAGACAGTGTGTATGACTGTGTGTGGTTGCCTGTGTGTGTCTGAAACCTGCACTCAATTTGTTTTTATTGTAGTTGTCTCGCCTACAAAGGTGAAGCACTGGTGGGTGAAGCAAGAGCAAGAACCAGAGGACAGACAAGCTAAAGAAAAAGAACAACAGAGGACAAAATGTGACAGGTAGAGAGAGAGAGAATAAAAGAGACAGAGGGAGAGGTAGAGACAGACAGAGACAGAGACAGAGAGAGAAGGAGAGGTATCGAGAGAGAGAGAGGGAGAGGGAGAGGTAGAGAGAGACAGAGAGAGAGAGAAAAAGGAAGAGGTAGAGAGATATCAGAATCAGAATCAGAATCAGAAATACTTTATTGATCCCAGGTGGGAAATTGCACTTATAACAGTAGCAACCTAAAATAGGTATAAGCCCTCCCAAAAAAGTAAATTACAGCAAGAAATAAAAAATTAGCTTAAAATTATCTAAAACTATAAGGGCTTATAATACAATAATGAATAATAAAGTAAAGTATAATACAATATATAAATTATATTATAGAATACAATATTTCTGTACATGTCATGTTGTAATAGAGGAGTTGTAAAGTTTGATAGCCACTGGTAGGAAAGACCTCCTGTGGCGTTCTGTAGTACATTTCGGCAGAATGAGTCTTGCACTGAATGTGCTCCTGTGGCTCATCACTGTGTGATGAAGAGAGTGGAAGCCGTTGTCCATGATGGTGCGCAGCTTGGACAGTGTCCTCCTCTCACACACTGCCGTAAATTTAGGAGAGAGAGAGAAAGAAAAAGGGAGAGGTAGAGAGATACAGAGAGAGTGAAAGAGGACAGGACAGGCATCAGAAAGCAGATGCTCTGTGGTCAAACATTCTCCCCATAAACTACCATCCACCATTTTTCTGTTCATAATAACAAGTGTTGCATTTACAAAATAACTTCAACTGTTCATATGCCAAGTTATCTTCTGACCTGATTCCTAAACTCATCACCCAACCACACTGTGATTGTGCCACAAACCAGTGAGTGAAGAAGCGGACTAAGTCCAGACAACTCTGAGACAGCCTTTGGTATGAGAATAACAAACAGAAGTTCTCACAATATCCTATATATATATATAGGATCAAAATTGCGTTACTCTCCTTCCCAAGACACAGCAAAAATTGTTTTAAATGTATTACATGTAGTCCATGATATACTGTATTATGTGTAGTCTATGATATACTGTATTATGTGTAGCCTATGATATACAGTATTATGTGTAGTCCATAATATACTGTATTATGTGTAGTCTATGATATACTGTATTATGTGTAGTCTATGATATACTGTATTATGTGTAGTCTATGATATACTGTATTATGTGTAGTCCATGATATACTGTATTAGCCAAACCTGTATCAGCCAAACCTGATGACAAACTCAGTTTAGGAAAAATTGAGGCCTGTGTAAGAGATATTAAATGCTGGATGCCTCTAAACTTCCTCCAACTAAATGAGGACAAAACAGAAGTTTTCCTTGTGGGCCCTAAGGCCGCAAGACAAAAAATTCCAAATTTAATGCTTAATATCTCATTACACCTGGCACAGTAGCCAAAAACCTAGGCGTCATACTCGACTCCGACCTATCATTTGATAAATACATAGATAATACTACTAGGATAGCATTTCTACATCTCCGCAACATTGCCAAATTAAGAAATGCATTATCACAGGATGATGCAGAAAAATTGGTACACGCCTTTGTTAGCTCTAGATTAGACTACTGCAATTCACTACTGTCAGGATGTTCAAATAGGAATCTAAATAAACTTCAAATAGTTCAAAATGCCGCAGCCAGAGTTCTGACCAGAACTAGAAAATTTCAGCATATTAGACCAGTCCTATCAGCCCTGCATTGGCTCCCAGTTAAATTTCGTATTGATTTTAAAATTCTATTATTAACATATAAAGCACTACACGGGCTTGCTCCTGAATACCTCCAGGAACTTATTTCCTACTATGAACCCCCACGTCAACTAAGATCACAGGGTGCTGGTCTTTTATTAGTTCCACAAATTAATAAGGTAACAGCAGGGGGAAGAGCCTTTTCTTATAAGGCCCCCCAGCTTTGGAACAACCTCCCAAAATGCGTACGGGACTCTGACACAGTCACAATCTTTAAGTCTAGGTTGAAAACCCACCTATTTGGTTTAGCGTTTGATAATTAACATCCCCCCTTAGATAAAGGTACAGATCCAGGGGTTCATAGACGAAGGGTTTTATGGTAGACTGGGGCGCTGGTGCTGTCATCCTGTCACTGCTCGTGGTCACTCAAGTTTGTTGACAGTGTAGTGGATGGATGCCAATGTCTCAGAATGCCCCCAAGCCTGTGTTACCTTCTGGTTCTGCCTTTTTAGCTAGGCTGTAATAGTTTAACTTAATGCCGGAGTTGCTGCCACACTCCAGAAATGTGTTTAATTTCATCTGTCCTGTATATGTCCTCATACAGAGCTAATTTTCCCTGTTTTATTTTCTCCACATGGCTGCCCGCCTGCTTGAGGAAAAATGAGATGAGGAGAGACAAGCGAGTTATCCAGTGCCAGCCACCTACTGCCTGACCGGATGAGCCTACACCATGATGGACATTACTACATCTTTTCCTTTTCTTTATTTCTTTCTGTCTAAATTGTTGTTGTTGTCATGGTGACCGGTGTCGGCCAGAGGAGGATGGGTTCCCCCCCTGAGTCTTGGTTCCTCTCAAGGTTTCTTCCTCATGCAAAAAACTAGGGAGTTTTTCCTTGCCACTGTCGCCCTTGGCTTGCTCACTGGGGGCTAGGACTCGGCACTTGTAAAGCTGCTTTGTGACAACAACTGTTGTAAAAAGCGCTATATAAATAAAATTTGATTGATTGATTGATTGATTGATTGATATTATGTGTAGTCTATGATATACTGTATTATGTGTAGTCCGTGATATACTGTATTATGTGTAGTCTATGATATACTGTATTATGTGTAGTCCATGATATACTGTATTATGTGTAGTCTATGATATACTGTATTATGTGTAGTCCATGATATACTGTATTATGTGTAGTTCATGATATACTGTATTATGTGTAGTCCATGTAATCAGTTCAGTGTTGGTGTCTGAGTTCTGGCTTCTCCGTTGGGTCTAGAGCTGCTTCAGCATCCAGTCAAATAGATGAAGTGGGCGGAATATGGCAGCATCACTTTATCTACTACCATCACTGGAACATCTCTGGTTACCAATGAGCAGGTCTAATACTGTAATCCACAGTAATGTGCAGATAAAGCAAAGACAAGAAAATGCAGTTATTGCTATAAAGATGAGCAACGCCTGTTCAGTTCATGATCTGTAGACCTGCCAGAGACCATCACGCTGCTCCAGCAGGTCTAGGACGGCGTTTCTAAAGGGGTCATCTGGGTTGCCCCAGTCCTCAGAGCCACTGCAGTCACCCACATCATCATCACACACCCAAGTGAAGACACAAAGTGCCTGGGACTTCATAAATACGTCTTTAACTTATTGTCTATTTGATTCCCGAATTAAAGATGGAAGTTTATTTCATCACTGAAGGGTGTTGTAGGATAAGGCACTGGACTAGGTGTAGTGTGAGTTCACTCCTATACCGTGGGCCTTGAACACGACTATATCAAGGACTTTAGCTACTGCATTCTCTACAAATTGCAGTTTCAAGTTGGAGCAGTACGTCATTCTTTTCCAATGATTCACTTCACTTTACGCAACAGCTATTAAACAGGCACCCAGTGGTCTGCATGTATCACGGTGTCAGTAGTAAACCTATTTCAAACATGGCCACCTGTAATGGACCCACTCTGTGCTTATTTTGAGGAATAGAAATAAATCTGATTCTTCATCTCATGTGAGCTGCACTTTATATGTACTTAATTTTATATTTTTCACCTTAACAATGGAAGGTGCTATGCTTCTGGAAATATATATATATTATGAGAATAATAAGGGACCCTGTACTGACCTTTATGGGACACCACATTTAACTTTTGTAAGATCAGTTCATTTATTATGTACAAGAACCAATTGATGATAGTCAAATGGGGTTTAATAGAGGAACTATACTCTAATACCAGTGTGTATTACTAGCCTGTCCAGTAAAATGTAAAATTAATGCAGTATTATGATCTAAAAGTACAAGAGAGATTAATCATTTCACCAAGGATATTAAATAATTGATTCATCCTTTCACCAAGGATATTAAAAGATTTGTTAGCACCTTTTCACTGTTGTGATGAAGTGTAAATCCAGACTGAAATAATTCATGAACATAATTTGTCTGCAAACAGACAATTATTTTAATAATACTTTGGAAATAGACAGCAGGTTCAAAATTGGCATGTAAGTGTAAAACCCGTGGGGATTGTTTGTAGAGTTTAAGGTGATGGTGGGATTATGTTGCATTAATTAATGGTTTAAAAACAGCACCTGTTTTAATGGTTTGGGAATGTAATGTGCATATGTTCTGTGCTAACAGGCAGGAGTTGTTTAAGTAAACAAGTTAGAACTGGATCAAACATGCAGGAGGAGGACTTTGAAGAATTTATCATAGAAATTAGTTCCCTGAGACATACTGGGGGAAAAATGTGAATTGTACTTACAATCATATACTTTCGATGAAACTGTAAATGCTCCTAATTTCATACACTTACTAGCGCTTGTTCCAACGTGCCAGACTTTTCTCACAATTTTTGTCCGTCTTGGTACAACCATGTAAAGAGCACATTTTATATACCAGGGTAATTTGAAGAGATTACATAAACAATAATAAAAGCATATGTAATTGTTCTAATTAAAGAGTATGATAAAGTGTTAAGAGGAATAAGTAGAAAGACAATAAGAGTGTGTTCGAAGTGTTTTTGAGAAGGTTATTTCTGCTAATAATAATAATAACAATAATAATAATCATTATTCTATTTAATTGTTGCTGTTATTATTTTTGCTGCTGTTATTGTTGGCGTTACTGTTGCTATTGAAATAATAATAACAATAATAATACTACCAAATGTTTCCAGTTAACAGAGGAAAAGTCTAATAAAAATACTGATCCATCCAAGCACTTCAGCTCCGTAAACAAGACATGCTGGGAATCCAATCAAAACACGAGCTCCAGGTGGTTTAACAGATCCAGCATTGGGTTAAAACCAAATGTTCTGCTGCACTGTAGATTCCACCTTGCTTCAGCTATGAGGTAAATTAATATTTTAATTTGTGCTTTGCATTGTGAATCAGCCTGGATCCTGGATGGCTGCACATAATGGTTCAGATGACTTAGGAACAGGGTTCAGATGGAGCTTATGGTTGTCGAGGGAAGTGGAGAGCTGCGTGGACCCTTGATTCTGGATTCTGGATGTTTTATCAGCTCAGGGACCTGACATGGGCCTGAAATGACAGAAAGTCATCACAAGAGGGCACTCAGATGTCATGAAAAAACATAAACATTTGAGTCCCAAGCATTTCAAGGCAAAATTTATTAGGTTATTATGTCAGTAAATCGTTCACTTTACAGATGCAGGAAACGTGCTGGTTCTAGAGGGACCATACTGGTTCTAGAAAGAAACTTTCTTCTTTAATTGCTTAAGAATTCGTTTTTAGGCAGTGATGTTGGGTGTCACAATTCCATTCTGAGCTGTCTGCAAAAAAAATAATTTTATCAAGTCAACTTTTATTATCCATAGCATTTTATTTTATCATACAATAAAAGAATAAATTGGAACAACCTATTCAGCATCATTCAAAACAGAAAGGGTCAAATTTGAGAGCTCAAACAAAAGAGAAAACTGCATAGATATTAAACAGCTGACATTCACAAATGTCCCACAGACACCAGATCTTAGCTTTGTTTGTAAGTCTCTTACAATAACACTGAAACTGGAATCGTTTGTTTGTTTTGTTTGTTTGTTTGTTTTTCTCATTTGCTGTTTGGTTGATCGGTTATGTTAGATTATTATGCATTTACTGTTCTCTTATTTATGCATTTAATAGTTATTTGAACTTAGAATAAGATTATAAAGGAAAAGCAGGTGGAGAACGAGCCAGAGAGGTAACAGTATCATCCACATTAGTGCTACTGTTGAACTTTGACCCACACAGCAGAGAGGCCACAGTCCCTCCAACCAGCACATGTGTTATTATCACTTCTGTCGTTGTTGTTACATTCAAATGAATGCATTTAATATTAATAAAATCTTCATTCCAGTAAACACAGGAAATCCAACTCTGTTGGTAACATTACATGTGATTTATTTTGTGTGGCTTTGTACCAAATGTTCAATCTATTAACTACAAATAAAACTAACTGGATGTTTAGCTCCTGAGATATTCATGTAAGTGTCTGTGTAGACGTCATGTAGGGTGAACAATATAGAAGTTATATAATATGTCTTATCTCTGCTTTCAGGAAAAAAAAACATTTTTGCATCATTGTTTTTTTTTTTTTATGTGACAGCAAGTCCCATTTAAAACACACTCTCATGATTAAATCACACCGTGGTTATTGTCTTTATTTTGCTGTGATCTTCTCTCATTTGAATACTGTATTCTCTGAACAATTCTCTACAGATCTGAAGTCACACTGCACTATGATGAGTAAAGTAGAGGCCAGGGGAGGGGTTTGGGGGGGATTTGACCTGGTTTGGTGCATTTTGTCATTTCTGTGCCCCCTGTTTCCCTGGTAACAGTATTATGGGCTAGGTGGTCTTAGTCATGCCTTTGGTCTTAAGCTCTGCCAGTTTGCTGGTCACAAAGTCCCATTTGAAGGAGGGCGGTTCTTCGTTAGCCCCTCCCTCAGACGCATAACTTTGACTGCTTTGCTCAGTCTCCGCCTCCATGCCTGACTCCGCCCCTGTTGCCTGTTGCCACTTGGTGGTGAAGGAATCCCAGAATCCTGAGTTGCACTGGTCCTGTTCCTGGGGCCTGATTGCAAGTGGGCTGCAGAGAGATAAAGACAAGCAAAGCTCTCATCATACATCATACATATTCATATATTCATATATATGAGGTCAAAGTGGGTCATAAATCTAAACCAAATCAGTATTTGGTGCTATCAGGACCGTAGACGCCGTGGTTGACCAAGGAAATTTAGTGCAGCAGAAGACACATCACACTCACTTCCGATAGAAATCAGATGTCCAGCAGTTCAGAACTGGGAGAAACAAGTGTGACTCAGTAACACCCATCTACTTTCAGAGAAGTCTGGCCAGAAGTGGTCTTCATGGAAAAATTGCAACCTTGACTATGCACAGACACTTACAAACCAGGATGCATGGAAATGGCAGCAGGTGTTCTGGAGTGATGAGTCAACGTTTGAGATGTTTGGCTGTAAGAGAAGGCAGTTTGTGTGCTGAGGTGCTGGAGAGATGTACAATAATGAGTGTCTGCAGACAACAGTGGAGTGTGGAGGAGGTTCCTTTCAAGGTTGGTTTGGTCAGGATTAATGGTGTCCTGAATGCTGAGAAGTACAGATACTTGTTCATCACGCAGTACTGATTGACTCAGAATTCATTCTGCGGCACAACAATGACCCCAAAATGTGATTAAGAACGTCTTCAGTGTAAAGGACGACAGTGAGATGGCCCACACGGAGCCTTCTTTGGTTAGAAGACAAAAGGTGGTCACACCAAGTAGTGATTTGATTTAGATTCTTCTTGTGTTCATTCCCAGTGCATTGTGTTTATTGACAAAGAATAAACTATTAACTGTTTTTGAAAGCATTCTTACTTTGAAGCATTTTTCTGAACCTGCCTAAAACCTTATCAGAGTCCTGTACACACACACACACACACACACACACACACAGCTGCAGTGAGGAACCGTGTGTTGAGGTGTGAGTGTCTCACTGGTCTGCTGCTGGTTGTCTCTGGTGATGTATTGGTGGCTGCTCCTCGTCTTTATTAAAGAGTGCAGACACACTTTTCCAGCCCATGGCCCCAGCTCCCTGCATCTGAGAGAAAGGAGTCACACTCAATACACACACTCACTCTCTCTCTCTCTCTCTCTCTCTCTCTCTCTCTTCCCCTTTGAGACCAACAAGATGCCACATATACTGTGTCCAGCAGAGACTTCTGTACATGAACTGTTCATATGCCAATTTACCAATGACCAATTTTGTTTGATGTGAGATGATATAATTTATTCTTTCATCCATTCACTCATTCATTTATTATTTGTAGCATTTCATGCATCCATTACTGAAATGGAAAATGCAAAAAAATAATCTTTTCATATTGGACATGTGTTTTTGTCTTTATCATTACCAACTGAGGTTGATGTCATTTTGCCATATACATTCATTCTGATTGTAAGAATTCGCCCACGCACGTTGCACACAGGTCACGTGAGCTGGCGTGAGAACATCAGGTCTGTGGTGATGGCCACAGCTACTCTTACCTTCTTAGCAAGCTGAGACACGGCAGTGGCTGCTTCATCCTCCTGGACAGGTGGTGGGTCCTGAGGTACCTCCGTCACCTGTCCCAACACGGACGGGCAGAGATACGGTCACACCAGGACACAGTTACTGTCTGTACCTGTCACACACAGCTAGTGTAGCTTTACTGCACCTCATTCTGTTTATTATGGCATTGGTGATAGAAGGATGCAATGTGTCATTTCTATTGGAAGGGTAATACTCTTGTGGACTCGCTGTCTCCATCTAGTGGCTCCAAATGAGACTGCTTGCATTCTGAAATCTATAGCCAAAATACATCAAACCAGTAAAAACAGTGGAAAACCAATGGGCCGAACAACACATGGGTGATGATCATGGCATGGTGAATTTCTCAATAAAACGGTGGAATCTGGCTTATGCTGCAAATACAAAATTGTAGCATAACAATAAGTACTAACATTACAGACAGTGTAAACAAAGCCAGACTAGCCTTGTGTGCTGTAACTCAGTGGGAACAGATCATCTGTAGAGTGTGTGAAAGGTCTGCACTGCAGCTGTGTGAACATATGTAATACAGCTAGTGTCCCTCCCTGACCACTGAGAGCTGAACAGAGAGTCACTGTGTTCCACCTTTCAGATGTGACCTGTAAGATATTATCTGGCGCATTTTATGTTAACCTCTGTTGACCATTCGATTTATTTTTACAGTTTTGAATGAGACATTTAACTATAAAAAATTTTGTTTTAATTAATTTAGGGAATGAATTGATAAATAAACAAATCATTGTGCACTTGTGCAAAGTATATATTATGTACATAAGTTTAGTGGACCAGAACATTAATGCCATGCTATTTGCAGTGCCTTTCCAGGCTGTGTGCTGTTCAAACACACAACACAGTGCTTGATTCATTGTCTAAATCACTGGCACTAAATCTAATCCCAGCCTCCCTATTCAGGCTTGAGTTACTGCAGAGCCGTGACAGGTTGGCCACACCTTGGCCACACCCCTCTGCTACATTACACCTGGGCCACACCCACCTGCTACATCACACCTGGGCCCCACCTGGGCCACACCCCTCCACTACACCACACCTGTGCCGTTATGACCAGCTTTCATGCCCAACCTCTCTCAACCCATCGTGTCTCATCTTCCATTCTCCCGTAAACTTTAAAATCAGATTCTGACATTTGCGTTAGGTGGCATTTCACAACACAAAAAAAACAGCACTGGTGTCTAAACAGAACGATGAAGCTGTTGGTGAATCAGCTGAAGGGGCCAGAAACGCTCCCTCCTCTTAACGAGATGTAAGCATGCACCATGCGTGTAGAACCCTACCACTTCTTCAGGCACTTCCTGTCTCTCCGGGCTGGCAGGATCTTCGGAGCCGTCGGGGTTTATGGTACTCATGACCTTGTTCTTGTACATGTTCCACAGTGGATTCATGGTGGTATTCTCCGTATGCCTCAAAGTCCTGTCAAGACACCGCTAACAGAGTCCCTCAAAGTCCTGTCAAGCCAACACTAGCAGAATCCCTTCTTCCTGGGTCTAAGGTTCCTCAACGCCGATGATGTTCCATCTAAACATCACAAGTGATGGACATTTCATGTGTTGACAATATAAAAAGATGGCAGAAAGACTCAAATCAGAAGCCCCAGATGGTTCATGGCCTCAAAGCAGACAATGTTGCATTTGGGCAGAAAATGCCAGCTAGCTCATGGAAGTCCCATTTACTGTGTGAGCAGGAGAAAGAGAGAAACGGTTCCTGTGCTGACCACACACACACACACACACACACACACACACACACCCGCACACACACTCTTTCATGGCACAAGACCTTAGCATCAGTTACCTGGAAACAGGTATGGCTTACCCCATGAATATTTAAGCAGGCTCTTTTGAGAGAGGAGCCCTTATTGTAGGTTGAGAAGAGTGGATCCTGCAACTTGATCCTTTGTTCCCTGCATGCCTCTGAGATATCTCCATGATGGTCAGCCTGGCGCCAGAGTCTCACACCTGACCTTTCATGTCAAGTTGTCTACGTCATTGTCGGGAATTCTTGCAGTGATCCACTATTTTGATTACACTATTTCTGGTAATGTCACTTTCATCCCTTGTAACCACTCATATATCCTTTGCAAAGTCATCATTTAACACATAATGAACATAGCACTTAATAGAACAAAAAATAGAGATCATTCAAATGGCCTGAACTTAAAATTCAACTGTCATTAGTTCTACTACTTCCCATCCTTATTGTCATAGGAGCTCAAGCGTTCGGGGGTAACCGGGTTTAATAAAGCACGCAGGGGCCAAAGGTCAGGCTCTTTGGTGGTTCTGTTCTCCACAGCTGCAAGATTATAACTGTCCAAACTGCACACACAATTAGATGCAATGTGAGGAAACACAGTGGTTTCCTGTGGTTTGTTTCTGAGCCACCTGATCTAGAAGAGACATTGTTATCTAGAACAGACACTGTGATCTGGAACAGACACTTTGCTGAATATGGAAACGAGCGTCATAAAATATGTAGGGTCCTTGAGGCTGGTGCCATGGTATAATTACTGGGGATCCCATAGTAACTGTACTCAGAACCATGCAGCCCTGATTGGGTCGTTTATTTAAGTACACTGTCCTTCACTGATACATGTACCCCATCCAGGTGCTTTCATACCAGCATGACATTGACTAATGCTTCAACTTCAATTTCATCAATTAACTTTAAGAATGCTTTTTTGTTTCACTTTTTTTTATGAATGCAGCGCGAGGAAAACGTATTTTGACCTCTCTGCTTTGTAAATTTGTTGCAGGGCCAAACGTGTTGGAAGGCAGCGAGGTTTACAGTTCACGCGAAGGCAAGATTCCCTGTGAAAGTGCTACGTGGAGTGCTCGTAGTCATGCTACATGGCGTGCCGGTGGTGTACTATGTGGTGTACTACGTGGTGTGCTATGTGGTGTGCTACGTGGTGTGCTACGTGGTGTACTACTGGTGTGCTACGTGGTGTGCTACGTGGTGTACTACTGGTGTGCTACGTGGTGTACTACTGGTGTGCTACGTGGTGTGCTACGTGGTGTACTACTGGTGTGCTACGTGGTGTACTACTGGTGTGCTACGTGGTGTGCTACGTGGTGTACTACTGGTGTGCTATGTGGTGTACTACGTGGTGTACTACTGGTGTGCTACGTGGTGTACTACTGGTGTGCTACGTGGTGTGCTACGTGGTGTACTACTGGTGTGCTACGTGGTGTACTACGTGGTGTACTACTGGTGTGCTACGTGGTGTACTATGTGGTGTACTACGTGGTGTACTACTGGTGTGCTACGTGGTGTGCTACTTGGTGTACTACGTGGTGTACTACGTGGTGTACTACATGGTGTGCTACGTGGTGTACTACGTGGTGTACTACTGGTGTGCTACGTGGTGTGCTACTTGGTGTACTACGTGGTGTGCTACATGGTGTGCTACGTGGTGTGTGTTCCTAGTATGCTATGCGGGATGACACGCGGTGTGTCGTGTGTGGTGCTACTCGGAGTGCTCGTGAAGGGTCGGGTTTCTCCTTGTGTCCAGCACCTGCTCCATTATTCACTCGGGCCTGGCATGTCTTTACAGCTCCGGTAACCAGAGCCCACTACTGCATCCACCAATCACAAACAGCAATCCTAAATGTTACGTACTAGTAAATACCACTACTCAGTATTCCATTTCTCAATGTATAAACCAAACCCTTTAAAATCATTACATGATATTATGTTTGTAGCAAATCTGCGTCCACACAGCGCGTGGACGTTCAGGAGGACAGAAGTTCACGACGTGTCCGGGCACTGATGGAACATCCTCGGCGTTGACTGAGTTTAGTCCCCATAAACCAGATGAAGGTCTGAGCTGAATCTGGCCTATGAGTGGCCAAAGCTCGGCAATCCTGCGCCATATGGTCATTACCTATTCTGTCCACCAGAGGGCAGATTTGATACCATTCGAGAGCATCTGAACACTAAATTCAGGGGTATTAGATTAGAATGGAACTGGCATGTTGCATGAGAGTGTGTGTGTGTGTGCGTGTGTGTGTGTGTGTGTGTGTGTGTGTGTGTGTGTGTGTGTTCATGAATATTCCCCATCCATCTGCGTATTTAATCTAAGATGGCGGTCAGAACCATTGGCAAAATATGCCATTTTTATGCAAAATATATCTATGCTTAAAATTTATATTTTAACTATAATGTTGTTGCATAAGTTTTTTCGTCTCCTGCTGCCTCTGTCCACAAGACTGACACTTACAGAGGACTCTAGGACTTTTTCAGTTTTACAGTAAATTTTCATTGCTAAATGGCTGACTAACAAAAGCAACAAAATTAACATATTATAAAATCTGAAAACCATGATATTAATCATTGACTACAGTCCCCCAGAAATATGGTTATACAAATAACTATAAAGGCTTTCCTAAATTAAATATTTACTATTTCCTAAATTAAATACTATTGTATTTCACATTTCCATTAAACTTCATTGAAATCACAGTTCAGATACACAGGAATTGTCATTGTATATAATATTTTTAATTAATAAACTACATTAGAACCTAAACACCTAAGGTCTTCGTGGCATATTGCCTGAATAGAATATCGCCACTAGATGGCGATAGAGATCCACCTAAACCTAGTGACAACTGACTGGCATATACATGTGGAACAAAATGTACAGAACATGGCGTTCCTGGCTTCCCAAATCCCCAATTCAGTACCTGCACGTGCCTGTCGTGTGCGTCCGTTTCTTTGACAGCACACAATGAGATGATGCTGTTTGGCACTTACTGCAGCTCAACAGATCTTCACACTAGACAAAAACTAAATCTGAAAACCAGCTACTCTACTTAAATGGGTACCATTAATTAAATGGGTACCATTTACTTACTCCATGTACTGTGTGAGTGACTGCAGGGCAGATATCAGAGTGCTGCTTCAGGGCAGGACTGTCGAATCTACAGTGCGTCTACACTCACTGGCCACTTTATTAGGTACAACTTGCTAGTACCGGGTTCCTTTTGCCTTCAGAACTGCCTTAATCCTTCGTGGCATAGATTCAGCAAGGTACTGGAAACATTCCACAGAGAGTCTGGTCCATATTGACATGATAGCATCACGCAGTTGCTGCAGATTTGTCGGCTGCACATCCATGATGTGAATCACCCGTTCCACCACATCCCAAAGGTGCTCTATTGGATTGAGATCTGGTGACTGTGGAGGCCATTTGAGTACAGTGAACTCATTGTTGTGTTTAAGAAACCAGTCTGAGATGATCTGTGCTTTATGACATGGTGTGTTATCCTGCTGGAAGTAGCCATCAGAAGATGGGTACACTGTGGTCATAAAGGGATGGACATGGTCAGCAACAATACTCAGGTAGGCTGTGGCATTGACACGATGCTCAATTGGTACTAATGGGCCCAAATGTGCCAGGAAAATATCCCCCACACCACTGCTCCACCAGCAGCAGCCTGAACCATTGATACAAAGCAGGATGGATCCATGCTTTCATGTTGTTGACGCCAAAATCTGACCCTACCATCCGAATATCACAGCAGAAATCAAGACTCATCAGACCAGGCAACGTTTTTCCAATCTTCTATTGTCCAATTTCGGTGAGCCTGTGCAAATTGTAGCTGGCAGGAGTGGTGACCTGGTGTGGTCTTCTGGTGCTGTAGCCCATCTGCTTCAAGCCTCGATATGTTGTGTGTTCAGAGATGCTCTTCTGCATGCCTCGGTTGTAATGACTGGTTATTTGAGTTCCTGTTGCCATTCTATCAGCTCAAACCAGCCTGGCCATTCTCCTCTGACCTCTGGCATCAACAAGGCATTTTTGCCAACAGAACTGCTGCTCACTGGATATTTTCTCTTTTTAGACCATTCTCTGTAAACCCTAGAGATGGTTGTGCATGAAAATCCCAGTAGATCACCAGTTTCTGAAATACTCAGACCAGCCCATCTGGCACCAACAACCATGCACATTCAAAGTCACTTAAATCACCTTTCTTCCCCATTCTGATGCTCGGTTTGAACTGCAGCTGATCGTCTTGGCCATGTCTACATGACAAAATGCATTGAGTTGCTGCCATGTGATTGGCTGATTCGACATTTGGGTTAATGAGCAGTTGCACAGGTGTACCTAATAAAGTGGCCTGTGAATGTATATGCACTGTTTAGCATGTGAAGTACACGAGTATGTTTACGAACGAGAGCAGTGCTGTTACCTTTGTGTGGGCGTGGCACCCGGATACAGCCTAGTTTGGAAAATGTCATTTGTTATAAACCTTTGATCTGTCTAGATTCTATGAAGGAAATATATACTATGACATGCTGAACCTTATGACACAAGCCTTTCTGTGAGAAAATGATACTTAATAATTTCTAATTCATTTTAAATGGCTAAAACATTGATTTGTTGTTTGAATAGGTAGAGACAAGCATTTTTTTACCGTCCCTGTCTTATATTTGCTGGCCTCCTTCACATTCATGACACTGATGCCTGGCCGTCCGCTGTGGTTCAGACCCAGGTGTTTACAGTCTCTCTGATGGACAGATGTATATGTGTATTCACATTCACAGATCACTCATCGCACAGAGTGTACTTTCTCAAAATAGCCACGTGGCCAAACGCTACAAACACGTCGTCCCAACCCACCCAGCAAATACCACCTCCACTTACTTCAGTCACACAGGTGAGACCAGGGGTGACCGAGGCTGACTGAGGCCTGGTGTGTGTTGTCCTTTTATTTATTTACAGGTCAGTATTATAGTTCCCCAAAGGTTATTAATATGGTTAGTAATGGTATTTAGCAAAATGTCATGCATTTAAGGTGATCAAGTTCTCTTGCTAAAGCATTCTTTGATGGTGGTTTTAAACATGAGGACGAGCAAGTCAGGTTAATATTATAACCTAAATAGCTCCAGTTTTGTGAACCAAGATCACCTTTGGTTCTCAACCAAATATGTTGAACTTGATCCAAACATCACAGAATGCACTCTTGAAGGACAGACACGTTTGTGTGTGAATAGGACATTAGCTTGCACATATACTAACACTCTGACAGAATCTGAAAATATGAATGACAAGGCACATTTATGTCAGTGTGTCACTACAAATTGTTTCTTAAAAATGTGATACGTGTAACATCCTCAGAGAAACAGGCTTTTTCTGAAACAGACTACAGACGGATTCAAAACCAGTCCTCAACGTCCACCCGTGTTCACCTGGAAGTGCATAAATCCACAAGAGGTTACATAATCTAGAACCAGATTTAGGGTCCAGATTTTAATATAGCCACCGCTATATATCTTAATGTGGCATAGCAGCTGTGGCCAACACTGCCATCCTTGACAGTTTTACATAGTAAAGCCAGCTTCAGAAATAAATGGGCTATGTGCTAACTTTATCATTAGAAAGTCAATAGCATGTCATTCAGTCATTCAGTGTAGTCAGCTCTCAACATATGCGTTTCAAAGAAGAAATACTACGGGACAAGGGCAGGATTACAGGCCCCCTACGCCAGCACTTTGATGCCAAAGGTTGTGTAACGAACTCCGCGTGCTCATAGCCTGAGCAATGTCCACTCATTGGCCAGAAGTTTGTCCCGCTTATATTATATGTAAGCAACTGTAGGCCTCCTGAATGTGGAATTTGCAAATCTGTAAGGAAGATGGGACAGGCACAGGGGGTGGTCA
This sequence comes from Brachyhypopomus gauderio, assembly GCF_052324685.1. Lineage (NCBI taxonomy): Eukaryota > Metazoa > Chordata > Actinopteri > Gymnotiformes > Hypopomidae > Brachyhypopomus > Brachyhypopomus gauderio. The sequence continues at coordinate 20,594,755 of NC_135217.1, read as the reverse complement.
CTGTGTTTGCCCCCTAAGCATGAGTGTTTTCCAAAGGTCGTGGGGTCATCACCTAGGCTCTGGACTCAAGTGGGGGAAGTGAACTCCACACATTTGCATTCATGCTGCACTTGAGACCACCCCCCCCCCCCAAAAAAAAAAAACAATTTTAACTGTGTCCACACACATTCCCCAGTCAAGCCTAAGACTGAATGTCCCTCTGCTGATTACAACCACACTTCATAATCTCATCAAACTGCTGACGATACTGATGGTTCAGGGCAGAAGACATGAAGTAAAGTTTGAAGACAATAGCAGTAGAAGACTTTTATTTTATGTTTTAATGTAAGTTCTCATCTTTGGATGCGAGATAGGGGATGACATTTCAATGACATCCACATTTTAAAAATAGTCCACTAAGAACGAATCCAGGATTGTATCTCAGGACGCATGAATGAATTAAAGAATGAGTTTTCCACTTCTCAGTCCTTCTTCATGCTGAGTTTAAAATCCACATATGCATTTAATTTCATATCAGCATATTCATATCAGCACATTCAGCTTTACTGACAATAGAGGAGAGTTTGCAGCCTTGCAGGTATTAAGTTACAATTCATGCACTTCAGTTTATTTGCCCTGAATCCAGATGTGATACCATGCAGGTGTGATTATCACTCTCTGAACCACTTTTGCTTGATCAAAGTGTTTCTGTTGAATGTACAAACACGTTTTTCACATTTATGGATGTATATTTGTATCAGTGCAGTTCTCTGTAACGTGACCTGAGTACATTTGCAGATCTTCTGTTAGATTTGCCTCCTGATACACTCATGGGTTCAGGGCCAGACGCTTCATGGAAAAGTCCGACAGTAGTGCCCTGTTTTAGAGACACTCCAGGACATGGACATTCGGATCAGAGCATTTAATAGCAGCATTACGCAACAGCTCAACAGATAGACACCATGTGCACAGACATAGAAGCTGACCCACATACATACAGCCTCATCTCCCACTAACATTCACCACTCGCATTATTAGAGACACCACACACACTGGCTATTATTATTATTATAGTTATTATGCACCTCTTATTTATTTGTGGAATATAAGGGTGTGTGTTCTCAGAATCTGGCTCATCTTTAATATGAATGCATGTGTTGAATAGGCTGTTTACATATACATGCTTATTTGATGTAAGTTAAATCATAAATGCACTGTGGTTCAATCTGCTCACTACAACATTAGTTTAACAGCTTCTTTATGGGTTCTAGCACTAGTTTAATTCATTCTTTTTGTGATTGATGTTTTTTTAGAGAGTGCCATGTGAGGCAGATGAATAAGCATTTAACATTAAAGTGTGAGTTTAATGCTAAACTATATTATTATTATATATTATTATATATTATATATTTTTCCAGCATGGTACTATGTAAATTGTCTGTTCACATATATTTAAGTTCATTAAATAATGAGATCATTTCTTGTTATTCTGAAGCACCAATGCCCTACACATGGGTTTCCTTTATTGATCTTTAAGAAACGAGGAGAGGAAATTTCAGTTCATTAAAAGTATCAAAAGGTCCAGAGTGAAGAGCCAGTAGAACACTTCTTCCTCCTGATGGCATCTGTCTATGGTGACAACATCCTAACCATTCAGCTCTCTTCAAAATATGGAAAATCTAATTCCCAGGGTCACAGAGGTCATGGGTCCTGTCCCCATGGTGGCAGTGTGGTATGCGGTCATCTTTCCCCCACCAACCTATGTCATAGTATCCCCTCCCCCAAAATATGTTTCCAGCTTGTCTGTGCCAGGGAGGTTGCATTTAGTTGCTATTTATTTTCTATCAGCTATATTCACTGACAAGTATATACACATTCCTAATGAGAAAGAGAATTTGCACCTTTCCAGGATTACGGGGAGTAGGAGGTTGTTGTGTGTGTACTATGGGACAGTGCCATCTGAGTGTGCTCTAGGGAAGGACTGCACCCTCCAGCATGGAGGTGCCTGCTGTCTGCTCCTCTCTGGAGTTAGACTCTGCTCCTCTGTGCTGTAGGAGTCTGCTCCTCTGTGCTGTAAGCGTATGCTCCTCTCCTTTGGCCATGTCGTCTGCAGCAGCCGGTTTAGGCCGCCTGTGGAGTGTGTCACTGAGCAGGTTTTACCTGCATGCCTGGAGTCCTTTCCCTCGTGTGGAGCTGCTCTGCGATCACACACACCCCCCCCACACGCTCCACATGCTCCACACGCTCCACCACCCCCCCCCCCCCCCCCCACACACACACACACACACACACATATAAGCATATCTGGAGCAGCCCAGTGTGTGTCATCCTAGTAGTCGAGGCCTCGGCTGAATGTTTACATGATCAGTACAGAATTGGCGCCAACGGCCTACGAGGCTCCCTGCACAGTATAAGGTGTCCATGCAGTAGGTGTATATAACAACATATGGTAGAGTGTGTGAATATATATAGTACAACATACACTACAGTAGGTGTATATAACAACATATGGTAGAGTGTGTGAATATATATAGTACAACATACACTACAGTAGGTGTATATAACAACATATGGTAGAGTGTGTGAATATATATAGTACAACATACACTACAGTAGGTGTATATAACAACATATGGTAGAGTGTGTGAATATATATAGTACAACATACACTACTGTAGGAGTATATAACAACATATGGTAGAGTGTGTGAATATATATAGTACAACATACACTACAGTAGGTGTATATAACAACATATGGTAGAGTGTGTGAATATATATAGTACAACATACACTACTGTAGGAGTATATAACAACATATGGTAGAGTGTGTGAATATATATAGTACAACATACACTACAGTAGGTGTATATAACAACATATGGTAGAGTGTGTGAATATATATAGTACAACATACACTACAGTAGGTGTATATAACAACATATGGTAGAGTGTGTGAATATATATAGTACAACATACACTACAGTAGGTGTATATAACAACATATGGTAGAGTGTGTGAATATATATAGTACAACATACACTACAGTAGGTGTATATAACAACATATGGTAGAGTGTGTGAATATATATAGTACAACATACACTACTGTAGGTGTATATAACAACATGGTAGTGTGTGAATATATATAGTACAACATACACTACAGTAGGTGTATATAACAACATATGGTAGAGTGTGTGAATATATATAGTACAACATACACTACAGTAGGTGTATATAACAACATATGGTAGAGTGTGTGAATATATATAGTACAACATACACTACAGTAGGTGTATATAACAACATATGGTAGAGTGTGTGAATATATATAGTACAACATACACTACAGTAGGTGTATATAACAACATATGGTAAAGTGTGTGAATATATATAGTACAACATACACTACAGTAGGTGTATATAACAACATATGGTAGAGTGTGTGAATATATATAGTACAACATACACTACTGTAGGTGTATATAACACAACATACACTACAGTAGATGTATATAACACAACATACACTACTGTAGGTGTATATAACAACATATGGTAGAGTAGGTGAATATATATATTACAACATACACTACAGTAGGAGTATGTAACACAACATATGGTAGAGTGTGTGAATATATATAGTACAACATACACTACAGTAGGTGTATATAACACAACATACACTACAGTAGGTATATATAACACAACATACACTACTGTAGGTGTATATAACACAACATACACTACAGTAGGTGTATATAACAACATATGGTAGAGTGTGTGAATATATATAGTACAACATACACTACAGTAGATGTATATAACACAACATACACTACAGTAGGTGTATATAACACAACATACACTACAGTAGGTGTATATAACAACAGTTGGATATCAATAGGTGTCCAAATATAAATGAACATCCTGCCATGTCTGGAGGGAGTTCTGGGTCTCTGGTCATCACAGAAGTTATCTCCAGAAGCTATCCACACATCTCTACGCCATATTTCACAAATCTATACAATCGACTCCTACAGGTTTTCCTTGTTATGGACGTTTTGCATAGAGGTTGTGACAAACATCACAGTAATGGACATCTAATGTGTCCTTGGTTTAGGGGGTGCGGACCTTCATTTAAATGACATGAAATACAGCTGTTTTATAGTCTATATATAGATCACACCACACACTTGTCTGTTCACAGCCTTCTGTGATGGTTAAGGGCTCCTTCTGTGGCCATCAGCCTTGATGTAAAAGCATTTTGTTTATATCAAAACTGCAACACGTTCACTATGTGACCTCCCTGCCTTAACCCATCACTCAGATATCTTAATGTGCTATTTACCCAATGACATGCATGCATGTATGACACCCAAACAAACAATGTTTGTGTTATGTATTTCCACCATGTGACACTGCCCGTCCAATCAGATGGCCTTGACTTAGCTGCAGCTACATGGCAAAACACCAAACCCTCAATTCCTGACTACATTTCCATTGGCAACTGTGGCCAATAACGTCGATGACGGATTCCATATTTAATCTCACGACATCCAACGAATGCTCATAAAACCCACGGGGTGGGCTTCCTGCAGCATGGCCTTCTGGCTGGATGACACGTTTGGCTGTTGTCCCTCTCAAACTTGCGCTGGCTGTCTGTGGGAAGACCACGGGCCAGCATGTGTTCTCCTCATGGGCTCGGGTGTCTCACAGCTGCTGTCCTGTCCACATGCGCTGTCCATAATGTGTCTCCCTCAGCAGGGACATGAAGGGGAGGTATCAGGGTGTGTTTTCACCTCATGCGTCTGCAGAGCTTTCTGTATAACAACACCCTTGAATAGAGGACCTGCAGTCAACCGTTGTCTTCAGAGAATCTTGGTTTTAGTCAGAATATGTTTACAAACACATACAGTATAAAACAAGGGGGCTACATTAATTCTAAATGTATTAGTGAGGCAATTTTTAGGGCTGTTAGAAAATAATAAGTCGTCAGGTATGAGAAGTGCTTTCAGTGTTTTAAAATTCCTTTAAAGGTGAAACAAATGAACAGAATTTTTAATTGGCCACTGCATACTAGTTAAACTACATGTCAAATTATGAATACAGTTGCCCAAAACTGGTCTGGAAGGCAGAGCACACCCACATGTCACCCATTTAATTCTTCTGTGATCAGCAACTTGGCAGCATATTTACATTTTAACAAGTTTGGCTCTTATCCAGGGTGACTTGTAATTTTCAAAGTTACAGAGGTAGGCAAATGTAGCATTAGGAGTCTTGCCCAAAAACTTTTATTAGCATATCATAGAACATGTGGTTGGGGAAGGGGGGGGGGGGGGGGTGTCAAACGCCAAACAAATGCAGCATTGTTACCTAATCCACTATAACAACTACTGCACATAGCAAGAGGTAGTAAGATCACACTAGCTGGGTTCCTGCAGTTCTCGGTCAATGTTAGCCACATTAGCTTTTTTCAAGGGACAGCACCTCACACGTGTTGCTCAGGGCAAGCTTGGGCGTAGGTGTCATGGACTTCCATATGATTGAACACCGCTGCTCTAATCAGTCTTGAAAGTTGATGAAGAGTTGTTGTGAAGACAAGTGAAGGCTTGTGGAAAATATTCAAACCAGTTTCACTCCTTCAGTAATACAGTGCTGCGGGGTGACGGCTTAGCAACTGCTGTGCATCTGGAACATATCGGGTGATGATAATCTGAATTGATAGGGCTTGAGAGATGAATATGAGCTCTTAAAATGAATTACCAAAGCACAGCTTTTGTGCCCAGAAGCTTTTTGGTTATGTCAGTTATCTGAAGTCTCCCGACAGGCTCAGAACGATAGAAAGATATGGGCAAAAAGCCACACAAGACGCAATGAAAAAGAGGTAGCGTTCAGAAAGGCAGAGAAATGCTCAAAGTGCTTTGGCCTGTAGTGGTCATACACGCCTTAACGGTGTTTCATTCCTCACTCTTCAGGAGTCACTTGGGGCAGATGTATGAGGAAACACTGCGCACAAATCTCAAAGATGATATTAAAATAACAATACATAAGCTTTTCAATCAAACATAATTACCTTGCGATGAACATGGTCGTTATTTCAGTTCCCTGCATCCTCTTCTGAAACGCTATGAACAGCTGTTTTCATTTTCTGCTCTTTAGTAACACGCTGCTGCCAGGGATCTCACTAGAACCAAAAGGAGGAATCGTGTCACCCCAAATCTCAAATCCCTACACTGGCTTGAGGTTATTATTATTAGTCTATAAATGTGCTTAATGGGAGTAAGACCAGCGCATCTATTTGATATGCTGCAGTGTTAAAAGCTGAGCAGAAGGCAAATCATTAGGAAGTAGTCAGTCAGTCAAGCCCAGTGTGAAGCATGGAGTAAGACAGTGAGACAGTGTTAGAAGAGGCCCAGATGCTATTAAAACGAAACTACAAACGCTCGTATTGGAGCAGATTGCTGCTCTGTATGAGCACCAGGCCCTTTCCACTTTTGATTCTTTTAATATGCACTTTTATGTCTTGTCTCTATGTGAAACACACTGTATACATGCACTTGCCTTGTCTTGCCTAACAAGATGATAAAGAGAAGTCTGTGTAATAAACAGAACAGCAAAGTCCTTTTGGAACCAATGATAACCTTTGGATCCTGTGATACATGGCTTTCAGACAAAAAAAAGGAAAGATAGAGAGGGACAGAGAAAGAAAAAGAGGGAGAGACAGAGACAAGAGAGAGGGAAAGAAAGACAGAGAGAGAGAGAGAGAGAGCACTGATGCAGGCTGGAATCACACATATGCTTGGGAGAGTGTAGACATGCATCTTATACTTTGTGAGAGTTTAAAAAGGTGCTTGTGTATGTGTGTGTGTGTGTGTGTGTGTGTGTGTGTGAGTGTGTGTGTGAGAGAGTTTGCGTGCAGACATGCATGTATTGACCCAGGAGGGATACACAGTGGGATTCAGAGTGTTCCAGGCAGAGCTCTAAACTCATCACAGGACATCTGCCCTAGGCGCTCTCTCTCTCTCTCTCTCTTTCTCTCTTTCTATCTCTCTACCTCTGTGGTGTGGAGACCAAAACACTTCTAACACCAACACACTAACAACTAACAGACAGTCAGAGAAAGACAGGGAGAGAGAGAGGGAAAGAGAGTGAGAGAGAGGGGTAGGAAGAGAGGAAAGACATCGAGAAAATACAAAAAGGAAATTGTACCAAGCTAAAGATTTTAAAACTGTCAGGTTTGTGTTGTATTTACAGCACGATTGACTGTAGTACCACAAAAATAAAATCTGGAAGAGAAACATTTTTATTATGTTTGTTGGATATCAAGCAAATCCAGTTTCCAATATATGTTCATTCCCCATAATGCTCCTCTGTGTGAGTACTGCTGTGTGTATATACTGGTGTATGTGTGTGTGTGTGTGTGTGTGTGTGTACTGGTGTGTGTGGATTTGGTCACTCTAAAGCTTACAGCTCTGAATCAGAGCTTAACACAGTGAATGGGACAGAAGACCTAACATCCAAATAAAAACATCCCTGTATGATTAATATTACATGATCTTTAAGGGATATAGGATTTCCAAATACATTAAACACATAGACCGTGTTACATAAAAGTTAATGCTGTGTGATCCCTTCCTGTGTCTCCATGGCACAGATATGGGGCGACCTGCGACGCATCGCTTCGCCAGCCAATGAGAGTGCAACTCTCACATTCGTGTCCTGATCTTGCCTTTATGCATCGCCCCGATTGGTTTTTTGTTTTGTTTTTTTTGACCAATCTGCCTAGCGATGCGTGTGAGCAGAGAGGAACGATGAAGGCTTAAGGGAAAAGTTCACGTCACATCACATCACATCTGCCTGAACGAGCAAACATGGGAAGGGCGGAGGTGGTGTGACATCACTTCCCCCCGCCCCAGCAAACTGAGGGCATTGTCCCTTTTCCCATCGCAGAGCTTGCAGAAACAGTCAAAGCCCTTTTGAATGACCCGCAGCAGGTCGTGAGGGCATGAGGGGCAGCAGAGGGGCACTGCCCGCCCTCCGGCACCTTCACTTTGTTGCCCCATCTCTCCTCTCACTGTAATTGCCATCAGGAGGACCATGGGATTGAAAACAATTGCATTCCAGGCCAAACCAAGAACTCATATCCTCAACGTTCAAACAAACGCCGTCCCATTTCCTCTCGATGTTTTGCCAGAGGCGGTAGAGGATGAAACCATCTGTGGTATAAGCATACGTGCAAAGATCCTCCCAATATTTGGACTTCCTGCTTTCCGTCTAGAAACCCTCGAAGATGCCACACCTACTTGTGAAACCAAACACGGGTTTCACTGGATTCTGTAGATGAAGATTCCTCACAATAAGGGACAAGCTGTCCAACAAAGAATCAAATGAAGCCTCTTTCATTCACCCTTATCAAATGTTCATATAATGTTCACAGTTGATCACAGTTGTCATCAAGCTCCTCTCGAGACTGCTCAGGCTGTGGTTGGATTCCAACAGCCTCCATTCCGAGGACCGATAACATTGTAGATGACACACATGACTAACATAGGGAAGACAGCACACTAGAGCAAATTGCTCTCTAAAGGTTGTGGGCAGTGAGATCAGAGTCATGGCAGACCACATCACAGAGGTTGTGTTTGTCCCACTCTAATATACAGCATGTGCCTCAGATACATCTGGAATACAAAAGATTTCTCCCACAGGTCAAGATCGGTTCTGATCAAACCACTGATGCACTGCACCATTTCTGAGAGGCTCTTCACCTCCCAGAAGGCCGAGCGAATTAGGTGGTGCAAAACGCACGTCCGGTTCAGAGAGGTAACAGTGATGTAGTGATGACCTGCAGTGATGACTGCTGCCGTTGGACATGCGTCAGTGGACACTGCGAAAGTGGACGTGTGCCGAGTTAGACTAGGGCAGATGGAAGCAGTGGTTCTTTACTGGTACACTGACTCATTAAAGCCACAACACGACACCAAAGCCTAATGCTCTCCGTGTGAAGAGCATGTGCACAGAAACATGAGCTTCCACAGAAGTTAAGCTATTAAAATTAAAGAACACAATGCTAACACCACCTAAGCTTTTACAAGCAAGTCCTGGGTCTTCACAGAGCGCTCACCTTGGTCACCAATAAATTAAAGAAGTTAAGCCTATAAAATTCATCAAATGCCTCCAGAGGACTTGATCAGCAAATGCAACTGCAGCACATGTTAACACAAGTCAGGTTCACCAACAGATCTGTATGTTTCACTCCTCAATGTTTAGTTATCCTGCAGTAGTTTGAGTGCCTGGAAACTCTAGCGTTAGGGTCCATCCCTAATGATAAGGTAAATGTTGGTGTTGATCCTGGGAAGGAACAATCTTGGCGAGACAGAAGCGGACAATAAGGGAAGGAGACATCACCATTCATTTGTTTGTACCCTCTCAACAGTTTTCACAGCTTTATTTGAATTTCTGAAATAGCAACATATATTCATCATTATTACAAATGAGTTCTTAGTGACTACCACAAAGTTTGACTTTCATTTCACACACAAACAGTTGAGAAATATATAATGTTAACCCTCTGGCCACTGATGTTAATAAAAGAAACTAAATTGTGAAAATATATACAAAATTCTAAAGTACGACAGAAAAAAACTAATTTTATTCCTAAAACTTGAATGCCAGGCTCACATTGCTATTTTTCACAGTATAGTAAATATTTAATAGTCCAACATCATACATGTTAGGCTTTATTTTAACAGTGCAAACCAAGTCTGTTCCTGCTGTTCTAGTGCAAGTTCTTGGAGCTCTGAGAAGCCTTAACTGCAGCTGGCCAAACTAAAAAATAAACTACTACCTTCTCTGCTTTCAATAATTGCACTACTCCTAGGCCACAGAGAACTACCCCTTTAAAATGCATTTAGAGTTGGCCAAGGCACCCCCCTCATGTGACCTTCCCTTTAAAAAGGCATCAAGTCACAGGCTTGAAGTTGCTGGATGCGTTGGCTGAGTTACAGTACTAATACTACACCCGTGTGGTGCATGTACCACTGCGACCATCAGGACTCGGGCTGCTATTGCACACAGGATGCCGCCTGCTTTACCTGCGACAGCCCAAACAGCCCCTCAGGCGGAGTTTTACCCCCTTCCCTGTAGTACCACACCTGAGGCAGACCGTTCCTCACAATGAGGATACCCAGAAAACCCAGTAGGGCTCGTGGGGAAAGTGTGATTCATGGAAAAAGGAATAAAAAGGTGCTGGATAAGTTTGTCCATCTCTCCCCAACTGTCCATTGTGGATTTGGTTTTTTGGGTCCTACAGGGTGTGAGCAGAGTGGAGTGCAGGACCGTGGCTCAGGACCCAGGACCCTGCTGGGCTTTCACACGCAGCTGCTTGGCACTGTAGAAGGACACACTGAGGCCCAGGAGGGCCAGGATCATGGCCAACTGGTTCAGGGAGCGATCTGGGGGCAGTGCCTGGACATCACCGGCTACCTGCCTCTGCTCTCACACACACACACACACACACACACACACACACACACGAAAGTGAGTTAGTAGAAAGTTCGTCCATGTTGGCTGAAAGGCAAGAGACGAAGAAGCAAAAGTCTGAAACTGAACTGATAAGACTGTAGAAATACAAATAAAATCTAAACTATACATTTTTAAATGTCTCAATTAGATTAGAGAAATACCAATGGTGAAAAGTGAAAAAAGTTTTTTTAATTAAGCAAATCTATTTTGAGCTAGAGACCAGAGATTTGCCATGTTTGCATGAGAGCATGGGCTTTAGCCTGGGGAGTTTAGGACCCTGCAGCTCTGCTCAGTGTCCCATCACACATCAACTGGAGCAGCAAACTAATGATGAGTGAATGAAAAGGCTGACAAGGTGACGCCATTAACGAGCTTTAACAAGTTTTATTAAGCCTCATAAGTTCATAAGATGAACTAAAATCACAATTTCTTTCACAATTTTCTGATGCCTTCTTCAGTTCTGCAATTGGATGCAACTAGAGCTGGGCGATATGGCCCCCCAAAACAATCTTTGATTAATTTTTTTTTATCCGATTTTCGATTTTAATAGATTTATTTTCCTCTACTAAAAAACTACAGATGATAAAGGAATGGTTAAAAAAAAGTTTTAATTTATTTTTCACTTAAATTTCCCCTTTGGGGTTAAAGTGCAACCAGAAACAAGCCATTGTAAACAAGTGAGAGCCTTCTAAAAGTTACTGGATGTTTTCTCCAACATAGTTTAAGCACTGACACAATGCACCCTCAAACTTAAAATAAATACACACCCTCAAAAAATAAATAGATATAAATAATTTGGTGCCCTTTTTAATAACAGGGCTGCCCTCACTTTATCCTAAATTCCAGCACTTTTCAAACCTGGAACACAATGCTACATTAATTTTTGTCAGGTAAATGTTCATTCCCCTGTTTTTGAGGGGTGTTACTTAATACTACCACATATCGTTTCGGACGTATAAACGCTTCTGCCGTTCGCGCAGGTTCACGCGAGGTGTGTGGGGCCGCGTGCTACGGTCACTTGCGAAATCCATTGAATCGTGTTCGGTAACTGAGGCAGAAACTGCTTAATCCAAAATATCCCGCGGAGGGAAACTTTACTCACAACGTAACTGAATAGCACTCTTCGCTCTCTCCCTCCATCGGTTTCAAACACACCTTACAGCGAGGACTTGTTTGGTCTACGTCTGACGCCGGAAAACCGAACCAACTCCAGATCACGGAGCTAGTTGCTCTTTTCTTGGGCACAAGCTCCGCCGTCATGTGTGTGTGTATGTGTGTTAAGAGCGGATGGGTGGGAGGTGCTAAACTCACTGAACTACGGGAGCCCACAGTGCAGCGTCGGTGGTGAAAATTAAAACTCAGAAAATTGATTTTCATAAAAACACATCGTCCTTAACTGTAAATTCGAATTAATAGATAATATCGATTAATCGCCCAGCTCTAGATGCAACATAAGTGTTTGAACAGGCTGCAATGTTAAAACCTGCTAGAATGCTCAAACAAAACACAAGATGGTAAATTAAAGCACTCCTCTGTTACACTGTAGGTTTAGGAAATTCTCACATCAGCAGTCAAAAGCTGGAATTTCCAAAGATACAAATCAGCGATTCCATTGTGCTTCTACAGACAGACAGCAAGGCTGTGTTGGATTAACTTTTACACAGTGAACAACAGGTTAATCCCTCATTCATAGATGACCCCATCCCCAACACTGCCATCTCCTCAGCCTAAAGAAAGGCTCTTCACAATGTCAACACCACCTAATCTTTTACAAGCCAGTCCTGGTTCTTCACAGAGAGCTCACCTTGGTCACCACCAGTTTATTTATCTTCATGACAATAATCTCTTGGATCACAACGCATGTGCACACACTGCTCCATATGGAGACGTACCTGAAGGAGATGGAAGTATCCAGGAGTCAGTCTTCCCAGTCTGATGATCATGTCTGTGGGGTCTGGAAGAAACACAAAGGATGAACCTGCACAGGAAAAGAAGACAGGGCATCCGTAAGGCCTCGCATTGCGCCCACACACACACACACACACACACACACACACACACACACACACACACACACACACACACACCTTACTTCAGCTTAAGTAAGTGTTGAGTACTTTTTTAGGGACCCTTTAAAAGTCATTAAGGATCTGATGCAACGAGAGCATCTCAGTGCTTTTGCGCTTCATCCTGCTATAGCAAAGTCCATCAGATTCCAAACAGAGGTTGGTCCCACTACGGCGGACACTGCCATGAGCTCTTGGTGTGGGTTTGACCTACTAGGCTGCCAACCACAGGGCCAACATGAACATCTGCACAAGCGCGTTTGACGAAGATCTGAACTGTGGCAGAAATGCAAAAACACAACCAAAAATTCCACAAAACAAGTGGCAACTAAAAATTTTATGAACCACGGTCTTATGTTAATTGCATAATGGTCTTATGTTAATTGCAGACACCAATTCAGAAAGATCCGGAAATCTGTCGCTATTGTTGCTTACATAAAACGGTCAAGGCAGTAGTTGAAACATTTTACTCCACAGCATTTTGGGACCTTCAGGAACGGGTGGATTGGAAAAGATAGGACGACAAAGTTCTCCATCCAGTTGGGGAACAGACGGTAATGTGAAAGAATGTCAAACCCACCCATGCAGGGAAGCGGCTGTTCATTAGATGCAGCCGCCGTAATACTCAGACACACACAGAGCGAGTAGTAGTTTAGCTAGCAGGAAACAAGGCACAGAAGTGTACACGTCAACATGTCCGAGAAGAGTAAGCCAACCTGATCACATACAATGCTCTTCCTGGAGCTGTGAGGTAGCGTGAGCCGACGAAGAAGAGCAACGTGGTTATAAAAGTTCTATATGAGGTTGGAAAAAACACAGACGTAATTAAAACAGAGCACACACTACCAACTAAAAAAAAAACCTGTTTGAATGGTAGAAGCATCTGGACCTACAGCTGTGCTTGAACAGCCCAGAAAAGCAAATCCTTACAGACTCCAAGCTCCAGGATGAGGCAACTAACCAAGCACCCTAGTGTGGGAGGAACCTTGCTAGCTCAGCCTTTTATAAAACCATCTCATCCAATCAGATGGAGAGTCTCATCTCATCCAATCAGATGGAGCATCTCTCTCTAATGTTCTGTGGCTTGCTCTAGATATACCCAACAAAATTATGGGTGGAGACCACGCACTAGGAACTTGGATATGACTTTGCCCATCTGCTGAACACTTGAGAGTTCAAAAACAAAAAAGGGATTAAAACAAGGAGACCCAGGGGGGGACCCCAAAAAAACAAAAAAGAAACACATTTGAACTGATGTGTGAAATCAAAGATGGAATTCTGGTCTCCAAACGTAAGAACCCATTACCATAACACAGCCACTTCCACAAATATGCCCATTAAAGAGCACTGTGAACACAAAGTAAAACTGCTTTCATACCTTTATACTGTTTCTCTCTCCCGCGCCCCCCAAAGGGCCAAACTTACTTCTAGAATAACTTAGCCAAAGGAGCAGTTATAGTTCTCAATAGTATTTTAGCTGTATTTACCTGCTAAGAATCAGGTTATGTGGATGGGGTCTGGTTTCATGGAGGAGAATCTTGACCAGGAGTTTTGGAGCATCTGGTCCAAGTGTGTCGAGCTGAAGTGTGTTAACATATGTGAAAAGCTTTACCTAAAATTGGAAGCTGAATATCTAAAAAAAAAAAAGTTTAACATCCAAGTAGATGTTCAGTGAGCGTTATGGATGCTAGATAGTAGATTTTGGCACAGCCATGACTTTCTCTTAAGGGATTCAAGGCTCACATCTTGCCTAACAGGTTTAAATAGCATACAGATCCATCATCTCGTTCTTAATTTTATAGTAGCTGAATGACTGGCAAAGACATGTTTTCATCAGAATGCAGAACAGGTTTTATCGCAGTAAAAGGTTTAAATCTGCCTTCCACTAGTGCAATATCAATTACACATGGAGACGAGAAGCATGCCAGCTCTGAACTAAGGGCATGATTAGTAAGTCTGGTTGCCCATTTCACCATTCTCTAGATAAATGAACCATGCCCCATGGGAGTGAGAAGGAAATCTGATTTTTCTTCGCTCTCCCAACCAATCGTCTTCCAAAATGCATTGCCCTCCCCCTCCTGCCCCACAATGAAGGCGGGGGGTCTCAAATACAGACTGCAGATCCTGCAGGTGAAGACCCAGGCTCTCCCTCACAAACCCCACCCCTGTCCTGCCCCACCTCACATGTCTGTAGTGTTCATATCACAGTTACTGCGGGAACCGCTAATAACAATGCGCGGTCACCAACATAGCTGATATATGTGTAGTGATACCACAGAGTCAAGAGTCGGACTCCATCTAAGCACGCTCAAAACAAACGGCCTTCTACCACCGAAGAAAATATGGCCATTCATGCAATTTGTACCAATGAGAGCATCTATCAAGATTATTATCCTATAAAGAGCCTATAAAGAGGACTGTAATACATGTATTAGTCTACACGCATCACCTACAGAGATCCATTAACATGTATGGAGAACATTACATTATCAAAATGTCCATTAACCACTTTATTATTTACATACAATAAACATGCATATTCATTAGCATTTTAATAACAATAAAAACAAAACCCAATTATATCGATGCTGCAACTTTTTTTTTACTGTGAACAGCAAAAATCCCAGTTTAAATGCCCCTGTCTGTTCCCTCACCTAAACATTAAATGAGCACATCTAGATGCCTGTATTCCGTGTGCATGCTCGTGAAACTCATGCCAAGTTTTTTGATCAAAGTAAAGTTTGCATACAGTTGGAATCGCCTTAAGAACTGGATCCATTTATCCACCCACTTGATCACTGCAGTTAAAAAGCTTCTGTGGGCCCTTGAAACAAATCAACCAATCATACCGACTACTCAACATGCAAGTGTCACAACAATCTTATCTGTGTGAACCAACCAGTGGCTGCAGAGAACAAGCTTTTAATCAAGCTCTTCTGCAATTAAAGACATTTCATGGAAATTGTAATGCCATTTTTAAACACAGACTTTTAGAATTCAAATTTTCACCTCTCCTTTACGGAACCATGTCCCTATTAAACCCACACTCTTCCCTAGCCATCCCAGAGCACTGTTTGTGCTACTTTTCTAACTTCCAATCTGTGCTTTTTGTTGAAGTGAGGTTTGGATGAAGGTTTGTGTCCAATACACCTTCATGGCTACATGCATATAGGGTATAGCTATGTATACAGTAACTCTCTGAATTCACCCTGGGAGTGATTAGAATAAAGAGCTCAGTGTACTCCCTCATTGTCTGTCTTTGAGTCTTTTACAATCAGTCAGTACAAGGCAGCCATATAATGCACCGTTTTCCTCTTTTGACCAAGATGGAAGTATAATATCGAATCTTAATGTAGTATACCAATCCTCTGACACTGGGTCCATCTCATAGTCACGTTTGCCAAATATTTAATCATTGCTATAGCCATGAATACTACCCATCAGTACCGTTTCAACTCGTCTGTCACGAAAACACTCCTAGTTACCCCCGAGAGCACGTCCCCAATCATTACTGGACTTGGTCGAATAATGTTTAAAAAGTAATGGTGCCCTTTATTATTTAAAAAGGTGCACGAGTTACGGCTGGAAAGAGACACTGTTGTAAAAAGTTCCATAACGTGTTTCTCATTAATAGATCAAACTGCGCTGTACTTTCCAGCTACACCAATTTTCCAAAACTACGCGCAGAGTTTTCTGATTTTACACAACGTTTGATAACCACCAAAACGAGAAAAAAAAGCCATTGCTGTCGACACACAGAAATAAACCAACCACACGGGAGAAAAAACGAAAATCAAAGTGACTTAGGTAGCGCGTCCCCTTCAGTAGGCTATACAAAACTTACATGCAGAGTAATGAAAATGTTTGCGTGCACAGAACTCTGAAACTGCTTAGTTGCTTACCTGTGTGTGTGCACAACGCATTGCACAAGGTGTGAAATGCTCAAAGTGGTCTTGAACGAATGTTAGGCTACAAAATGCAATATGCAATGTTGTGGGAAAAAAGTGAAACAATGCATTTAAAACAATTACAGCAAGAACAAAGTTCGTTTGTGACTCACCAGAAAAAGCGGAGGCTGCTGCTGGCACGCGACGTTGCACCAGTTGGTTATATATGAAGCTCTGGAAGCCTATAGACTCTCCAGTGGGCTGGGCTGCAGGACCCGCACGTGCGTTACACCGCCTACGTGCAATAGCCATGAAAGCATCGTTTCTCTTTTTAAATGCACGATGTTTACATTATTAGGGTTCACACACACATAGTGTGGGAACCCTATTGTAATTGTTAGGATTTTTCTTTCTTATTATTATTCTTTGTCCCATTTTTTGACCTAAAACGTATTGTGCAGCCTAGACCGTAATGCCTAGAAACCCCAAACTTGGCAAAAAGGTTCAGTTACCTCCAAGGACCAGATTCCCATACAGGGAGCCAAATTGGCCTGATGGTGGCGCTATAGCGGACCATATTGACTTTTTGTCCATATCTCCTACACCGTAGGTCCTAGAACCAAAATTCCAGTTCCTATACATTCCTTGACTAAATTCAATAGGACAAATAATATACAACCATTAAGCTCCGCCCACTTAGATTTCGAGTTAATTTGCATAATGTGCAAAATCACACACATCTTTGAGCGCAAACTAGTCCCTGGATTTTTCACATACATGCACATATGTGGTATCAAAACGTTCAGAAGAGTCTGAACTTTAAAACGTATCCAACGAAAATGCTAATTTCTTCACTACCTAGTCAGTATAAGCCAATCAAATGAGGGGGCGTAAATTCAATAGTAAATTTTGCGCATATGGAGCTCTAACTTAAGAAAACTTGCATGTAATGAGATGGCACTTCACAGACAGCTTCCCTGTGAGGGTCTGGGGCAGCTCGCAGAGGTTGCCATACCTCACCTGCTAGGGGGCGCTATAACATGCAAAAATTTGCCCCATGCACTCAGATTGGCCGATCCACATGAAACTTGGCAGACATCATCTATGGGCCTCTGGAAACCAGGTCCTAAAGCAGACATGCCATACTTCCAAAATGGCTGACGTAATCGGCCAATCAGTGATCGGCACGCGTTTGACAGGCTTACAATTGGTCGATCTGCACGAAACTTCTTGGGTGTGGACAAGTGCACGCCCCCTATGACATAATCCAGCCGGGTGTCGATTGGCCACTGGGGGGCGCTATTGCAAAAAAAGCAAGTGTATCCGCTACGTAATTCCACTTGGGAACATGCAATTGGACTCTTTTGATTCCTTGCAGTAGTGCGAGCAACTTTCCCATTACATGTCCTATTAAAAAATGCACAGTTTATTTACAGTTAATAATAGTTTGAAATCATCACTTTTCATACTCCTCCTAGGATTTTCATACTATCATGTCAAGCAAAGTCTTATAATACTCTACAGAGTGTAAAATCAAAAAACAATCCAAAGATTTTGGATTTGAGGACACTTATACCTGCTAAATATTTTTTTAATGGACAGCATCGATACATATAATATTCATATTCTTAAAGCTCTTTCATATTTTACCCAATTCTGACAAAAATGCACAAGCCCATTCAGAATCCCATCCTGAACAAATTTGTCAAGTTTCATCTAAATCGGTTATCGTATGGCTCTACAGTGCAGTATTATATACAATGCATAAAAATGCATGTAAAGTCCCTCTGTCACCTTCTCCTTCTCACACGCACGCAAGCTGAAACTCACACTCACAGTCTCTCTCACACTCTCACCCACATTCCCCCTCCCATCTCTGTGCCCTAAGTAAACATTGCTCTGGCTACCTAGATCTCTCTGTGTCTATTAACCAGGCACACACACATACAGGCGCAAGCAGGCCTTCCTATAGCATTCACAATGACACTTCCCTAGCC
The DNA here is from genome assembly GCF_052324685.1 of Brachyhypopomus gauderio. NCBI lineage: Eukaryota > Metazoa > Chordata > Actinopteri > Gymnotiformes > Hypopomidae > Brachyhypopomus > Brachyhypopomus gauderio. The sequence continues at coordinate 20,576,301 of NC_135217.1, read as the reverse complement.
ATACCCACCCATATCTCAGTGACTAACACATGCTTATACAAACTGATATTTGGCTTCTTTTTTGTCTCTCTCTCACACAAACACACAGACACACACACCTTTATACCTATATGTATGTATAGTTCCTATGTATACTTATGTATGTATGTATTAGTATATGTTGTCATAGTTTCAGTACATACACTACCACACACACACACACACACACACTTCTACCTAAATGTATGTATAGTTTGTATGCATATCTGTCCAGTCATAACAGTCATGTCAGTCCAGTCATGTCAGTCATTTCAGTCCAGTCATATCAGTCATGTCAGTCCAGTCATGTCAGACATAAGTCATGTCAGTCATATCAGTCATGTCATTACAGTCATGCCAGTCATGTCACTCATTCCAGTTATGTCAGTCATATCAGTCATATTACTTTTGTTCATCATGCCAGTGATGTCATTTCAGTCATGCCAGTCATATCAGTTATGTCAGTCATGCCAGTCATGTCAGTCATGTAATGCCAGGCTTTGCAGACTACATTCATACTTTGAATACACGGGCAGTCATGTTAGGCGTGCAAGGTGTGCAAGGAGTGAATTAACAAAGCATAGTCTCTGGCACCCTCAATCTCTCTCTGTCTGTAATATACAGGCCCAATCATGTATAGACACATGCAGGCCTTCCTATATTGTTCACATAGATGCAGCCCTAGCCAGATGTGCTATTTCTGTGTCTCCCTTTCTGACACACGCAGATGTCATCACACACTATCTGTAGAGCACACACTGGCCAAACCCAAACAGCTTCTTTTCACTTTTAGGTCTAAAGGACCTTTTGGGCTTCCTTTTGCCTATTGAGGCCAAAATATGCCTATTTGTGTGTGAACCCGCCAATCGCCGATTGCGGCTATATTTCGTCTTGTAATTTGCTTGCAAGCTACCCTGCAATTGGGCTTGTGGCCATTATCCTGACTTGCTCAAGGACTTTAAATCCTTAAGTAGGATCTTAGGAATGTATTGTGAGGGTATGTGTACAGCAGTATCAATTATCCGTATATTGTGTCATTTCTGTATAGCCAGGTTGACGCAGGTTGGCAGAGAAGACACAATTAACAGCTTTTAACGTTAGTGTTTGTCTCATGTGTTGCATTCTTGTTCATGTGAGCTGAAGAAACCTAAATGCACGTCGCCCCTCCGCTGCTTTGAAAATACATAGTAGTGCCCTCTGTGGAGCCTCCATAAAGGTCAGCATCTCGGGTGTCGCCGTGTGTTTTATGGTCCCTGCAAGTACTAATGTAGCATATGCTGACGATTATTTATTCTGATCATATTTATGACTTGATGAGTTATGATTAATTCTGATATTCAAAATTTTGAAACTGATGTGAGACATTAAACGTGTGATGTTTACAATGATAAGCATTATCCTCTAATGGCCTACGAATACAGTTTTGACGGAACATTGGGGATCCATTGGACTTCCTTCGTGCTGGGTGCTGTGAAATAAAATGACAAGTTCTCATTTTCTGATGCCTTAACTGAGCATTAATGGAGCGTGCTTTCTAGCGATATTTAGCATGCATGTGGTAACTATCCCATGGTGTGTGTCGTAAATAGCCGACACAGAAAGTTCTTCCAGCTAAGTTGGATACATTTTTCTTTTTTCGTCTGTTTTTTGCATTTGAGCGTAAAAGCTTTAGCGTTTTCTCTTTCCACCCTTCATTGATAGGCCTATAAATCAATTCATTAGTCATATAATCAAGAAATGTAAGTTGAATCCCGTCAAAGGAAAGTAGGAAAACACTCAATGCACAAAATAAACAGTAACACATAACTGTATGCGTAATTCCATATCTCTCCTCCAAATAGTCCAGTTTAAAACACCACAATACAGTTGTTTCCGAGACTGAAGATGTTTGTAGTAGCTGTTCAAGAGAACTAAAGTAAAGATGTCCCTCCAACGGTCTTGCATCTGAAGAACATGAGACCAGTCTTCCAGGATGGAGATACAGCCTTGTTCAAAGTGTGTTGTTCACAATGAGGTAAACAATCTCCTAACTATTTTAGGATGAAATGGTAGATCGTATTTTTCTGTCATCAGAAGAACGGATTATTGAATTTAGTGGGAAGAGATCGCACTCTGGTGGTCATTGGGACCAAACAGATGATCCAGTAGTAACTAAAGTTATACTCACAACTGTATTAGTAGTATTATGCCGCCCACTAGTGGCATAATTGTAAGTTATTATGGGCCGTTTTGCTCAATTGCCCCAGTAAATTCCTTGGAATGTTATGCAGCATTTTCTGCACTATCTCACGCGGAAAAATTGACTTAAAACTTTGCAAGATGTAAAAATGTATTTCTGCTAAAAAATACAAACATTTTTCTTACAAGATTTGAACAAATGTTTAGTAACTTACAAAATAATACTGACAAAAATCTTACCTTTGTACTAGTTTTTAAGAACATATAGAACAGCTAAAACTAAATTTTGTTTTTAAACTTCATGTTCATCATGTTCTGAGGAAGTGCACTTGGGTTCAAGTATGCCTCATGGAAAGACAAGATACCACCACAGATCCAAATGTCTTTGCAGTTGTTATACATTCTGGTACATATCCTTTAGTGCAATAAGGCCAATGATAAATTACTTCTTTTTGAACAGTCAAGAGATTTATTATAGAATTGTGGCAGAAGACTAATACATACAAAGTTTTGTCTAATTAACTTTGTAAATGCACCCTGTGGAGGAATACTAAGCAAATGGGACTTTCTTTTAAAATCCTTATTTTATTCAAAACCATTAAAACAAGTAATTTTAGTTATCACAAAACATCCTTCCAATATTGGAGCATATAACTTACAATGACATTTTAACAGTTTTCATAAAATGTCTTAATTTTATGTGAATTTATTTCATGGTTGATTTATAACTTTTTTGAGTGATCATATGCTTAACTGCCTTAAAAGGACATACTGCTAAAATTAAAATACAGTATTTTAGTAGGTATACAAATAATAAGAAAGAAAAGGAACCCAAAAACATTTTAAAACACACTATAGCTGCCTTATGAGAATGTTTGGTGCTTAACATATTGTAAAAAACCAAAATGTAGGACTATCGAAACACTCAGAAGTTTAAAAACCAATTGAACCACAAAAATCATTTTGGCAAGATATGGGTTGCTTAGTTGAAATTGGGATATAAATGGATATGAAAGCGAAAAACAATTTTAACTATAAACGATATTCTTAATATAAAACTTGGTAAAAAATAGTTATTTCAAACTGTACAGTCACCAAGTACACAAAAGAGTCAAACAGTTCCTTTGTTTTCATTTGGCGTCTCCAGTAGCTTCAACCTTTTGTGCCTAAAACACACAAACAAAACATTAAATACTAATAAACAGAAACATGAGAGGAATTGTCATGTCACATGCATGATCTCCACCTTGTTATGCACTGTACAGCACAGTTAATCTGAACAGATTAACAGTTAATCTGAAAACTGATGCTTCTGAACTGGGGACTAAAGTGTGGGCTTCAAATTCAGCATTAACAGATATGAGGTTTAGCCTTAAAGGTCATTCTAAACTGCTAAAAGGCCAACATGGAAGGTAGGAGGCTAGTGAGCTCCACCTCCCAGGGCAGACTTCGTTAAGTCTAATTTGCATAACGTTAAGCAGATTTGGATAATCAACACGGACGTTAGCCTTTTTTGGACGAGAGTTTCATTAATATTGAGAAGTTCAAGACAAATACATATTAACTAACTGAGTAGGGACTTAAGACAAAGACACCCTCCGTCTACAGACCTGAACACATGGGTTTGTGTGAGGCTGATTCTAAATCAGTGGGTGATTTTTCAAGCCAGCGTCTCTTACCTGGTCTGCCTTAGCTTCTCCGTTCTCAGCAGGGTTCGCACCCTTCTTCCCTTTGGCTGGCTTCTGCAATTCCAATATACAAAAGTTAGAAAAATATGTACATTTTTGAGTTATTGTAGGACCTGTTTTTCTTTTACTGTAAATTGCTGTAACACTTTTTGACTAAACTGGTTTAAATTAGAAAACAACACTAAACAAAGATAATTTTCATCACCTTTTGCATACAGGCTAATCTGTTGAGGTTTTACATATAAATGTGGTATACATTGACCTTGCACAATTTAAGGTATTTTTTGCTATTTTCCCACCTTGGGGGCTACTTTCTTCGGTTTTGGGGCTGGTTTCGGTGGGGCAGGTTTCTACAAAGAACATATCAGAAAATAAATTAACAAACCACAATTCACAAATAGCCCACACAAACTAAATTAAAACATTTTTATTTTTCTTTTACAAATGTTATTATTTTAAATAAGTATTTAACTATTTTAAATATTGAAAGTATGGATATTTGTAATGTAAAATATTCAGTGACATACAGCAGACAGTCTTGCTGAACGTCTTGTTGGCTGCAAAGGAGAAAAAATAGAATCAAATTGAATACATAGGATATATTCAACCATATATCGTTACTCATTAGAAACCAATGACATTCGTGGCTAATGATTCAGTCGATGCTCTGAAAAACGAACCTCTTCCTTGGCTTTGGCAGCCTTGTCCCCGTCAATCTGTGCGTTAAACAAACAAACGTTAGTGTGCATCGCAGAGTTTTCGCATTGTGTACTTCAAAAGCGTTTAAAAAACACAAATTACTGGAGAATTTGAGAATAAATAGTTCGTGTTTGTTAACAGAAAATGTCCGGCTTTAAATGTTCACTTTACAATTACTTTTCATACTCTTCCATTTTATATTTTCTGGTGGTGATTATTTCGTGCCGTGTTCCCGCGCTTATTCAAATTCAAATCTGGGGACGTGTGGGCGCGCGACGCCTCGCCGCTTCCTTTCGTTCAAGTGCATCAGTGCGCGCCTACAAAACTAGCCGCCACCTAGCTAGCCAAAGAGCTTATTTATCCGTCTCACTTTAAATATGCTACAACATTAGACGTTTTCCTGGCTAATTGCTTTTTTAAGCATTGCGAATATACTAAAATAAATAAATAAAATAAAATAAAATAACCGATAGGCAGGAAAGAGTGCCGTCTTTTCTGGCAATCAAGGCACAGGTGTTGAGTAAACATGGCATCTGGACGTCTCAACCAGAGTGCAACTACATTATTTCACAACAATAGACGTTCAAGTCGCATCAAGTAGCCTACAACAGCCTGAAACGTCCACCCGCATTTTGGCGGCATTAAATCCGTATCGCAGCAAGCAGTTCCAACAGCTTACAGCCGTTTGAAGCAACCGTTATTTTAAATAACCAATTTCGGTAATACCGAGCACGAATTATAGAAATTGCAATTTGATTAAAATTATGAAGTAGAATCGATTCTTGGTTTATTTCTCTAGGATGTGCAAAGCTGCATCGAAGGGGGTGAAGAAGCTTGCTAAGTGACAGATGACGCTGCGTGCCCTTCTCTGGCCAACGACTAACGCAGCTCAGCCGAGTCAGGAGCCTCGACGTCGAAGAATTACTGAAACTCCATTAGCCGCCTAGAGGGACGCGGTCGAGAGCGATTGTGCAGCTTGCAATAGTCTTTGGCTTGTTCTTTCCTTTCTCGATTGTTTACTATTATTATCCCCAAAAAACACATTAAAAAATCGCAAAGACATTAGAATGCTGTTTTCGTTTTTTCCTTCAAGCCTTTTGCAGAATTCAACGTCACAGGATGACAAGTAGTCTGACAGCTTTGTCTGAAAGCTTTTCACCGCCACTCGAGCACAACCATTTTGTGCACCAAAAATGCCTACCGAGAAGTTACAAAAACACTACATTTTCCCAAAGAGGTAAAAAAGCAAACGATATATACGACCTTACCTTTCTTTTAGGCATCCTGACTTTTTTTTTTTAATCCGAAAAAATAGAAAAATGCGTGTATTTTCCTAGATAAGGTTTCGATTAGTAACAATGTTCTGCACCCTTGACAATGCTTCAATACAATAACGGCTGTAGGTTTATTTAGTTTTTATATTGCAATATAGGATAGAAACCGGTTTAAACCAGATTTTACATTTCGAGCTCAGACATTGGATACAAATCCTGTCACGTGCTTTGGGCGTTGCTCAAGTTTTAAAGAGACATGGCCGCAGTGATGTTTTAAACGTGCCCTCCCAGCAGGGGCGCTGTGTCTTCCGCCAGACATAAGATTTTGTCATAGAAACCTAGCGTTTCTTATTTACACTCACCGCCCTCTCCTCCTCTTTTTCAGAGAAATACCTACCGGATACATACCTACTGGATACATCCTACATTCTCTGGCCACTTTGGATCTAATAGTTGAATTTTAATAATCGCAAAGCTAGATTATATAGGATTATATAGACCACCTGTTGGCATACGGAGTTAATTACCCATTCAACAGTTAAAAGTCCAGATGACGAAAGTTGGGACATTATCCTGTAGCAGCGTTCTGTAGTCAGAAACGTACTGAGTCTCGAGGATAGGCTGTGCAAATTATTCATATTTAAACAATATGGAACATTGTATCTACAGTGAGTGGTAAATGTTTAAGAGTGGTTCCCTCGGGGACCCTATGAATTTAACCCCTAATTTGGTTCAGATTTGAGCGCAGCCCTCACGCAAGAGGGCTATCTGTTTTGCTAGTTACTGGTTTTGTGGCAACACCCACTTATTGTGGAGGAAATCAAACTTTCATGAAGTGGACAGAATGAGTAGGCATACAAATTAAAAAAAGGTAGTCACCTAATAGATTTTCTCTCTTTATTTTGTAAGATTTTTGTCTATATACATGATATCAATATGAAGAAATTCACTCTTTAGCCCTTTGAGGAGTTTCAGCAGTCGGTTGATCAGAATGTCAAATCACGTGAGAATGATGTCACAATGGTGTCTAGTCAGTTGACGTGTGTCCTGTTCTACAACCATGTATTCCAAATCCTCTCCAAAGGGTTAAATATAAACCGTTTAATTAGCGCAGTTCAATTTACATGTTGAGTAGTATCCAATGAAACATCTAGACCTTTTCCTGAACTGCCATTAAGACAACAAATATAAATAGTCCATTGCCCCATAAAACTGGGTACAGCATCCTTCTCATCTGAAGTATATACAAATTAGTAAATATAAAGTATTTCGTGGCTTCTGAGCCTTTTCCACTTAGGGCAGGGGTGTCCATGTGTAGAATCTGGTCCTGGAGTGACAACACTGTACTGTTTTCCTTACTCCATCTGATTGAGCACAAAGAGGATCTGATAAGATTACAGGTTGAACCGTTGGAAGGAGCAGTCAGTAGCATTTCAGGACCACCCATGACCATCATTCCTCTAGAGCAGCTCTCAACACACCGTCCTGCACAATTTCAGGTGTTCCCTGGCCCAAAATAGTGATCCAGTTCACGATGGGCTCGACACCAAGTGTGTGAGGTACCAGGCATGTTGGAAATAGGGAGGATTTGAAGGTGGTGGGTCCCCAGAACAGGAGAGGAGAACCCCTGCCTTAGGAGGAGAGAGGCTCTAAGCGATCACTGTTGGACCACTCATGTGTTCGAAGAAAGCGTCTCTTTTCTGCTGCAGTGCGCACAGGAAGCGTTGTACCCTCTCCTCACGGCTGGCCACATGGCTGAGCAAGGCGGTCTGCCGAGCATGGCTGTCCACGGGCTTCCCGTTGCCACGATGCTGGAGGAGCTCAGCCACGCATGAGCGGTCAGCCTCCAGCTGCTGAAGGGCCTGAGCCTCCCTGTGCAGCTCCCGGGCCTTCTGCAACAAACGTCACACACAAAACGCAGAAGAAGAATAAGGTTTATTTTACCAAGCGGGTTCACACACACACAAGGGATTTGGCTCCGGTAGTTTGTTATTCTCTAGGTACAGTAATTAAAGTAGAGAATGTATGATTTAGGACCATGTACAATTTACAGACAATATACAACATTTTACAGGGTCGCCCGTTAACCTGGGCATACTTCACAGTGGGTTCTGTGAGCAGCTGTGTTTGTAGCCGGATTCTGATAAATACACTGAACCCTTTATTAGGTAAATCAACCACCATTACACCTGTATAAGATGACCACCATTATACCTAAAAGTACAATCTATAATCTATCAGTATATAATTGTCATGTAGATTGGCAGCTATTCTCTACCCTATACCCCACTAGTTAGTCCCTGGATCACTTTCAACATGCCAGTGCATCTGGAAAGGAAGGGGCAATGCAGTGGCTGATGAGATGGTCCTGGTGCTACTGAGCTGATGATGGTTCATCACCCTAAAATATCTAGCCAACAGTGGTCCTGTAGTTAGGAACTAACCATTGATGAATCGAGGATAGCTAACGCAGTGTGTATTTGTGTGTTTGGATTTGTAATAGTACTTCTGGAGACATTTGTGGATGGCGGACAAAGTGTTTAATAACTAGCAGAAAAATGGCTGACCAGTAAAGGCTGAATTATACTTTCGTGAGTGACCGTAGCGCGACTCCGCACACCTTGCGCGAACAGCGGAGGCGTTTATACTTGGCGCATCACAATCTTTGCAGTGTTCTACGAAACGATATGTGGTAGTATAAAGAAATACCCCTCAAAAACAGGGGAAGGAACATTTACCTGACAAATTATGTTGATTTGTGTTCCAGGTTTGAAAAATGCTGGAATTTAGGCTAAATTACTTGTAACTTGAAACTGTAACTACTTCGTTTCACAACAAATAGCTATCTGACTGAACAGTTCTCTTGTACTACGTTAACAAATACAAGCCACTTGTAATTCCAGGGAGAAACCTGAAGAGAACGTGAAGATGATCAGATTGGGCGTTTTGAAAATAAACAACCATTAAATAATGTGATAAAGCGAATTATTTCTAATTATTTTGAGTATATGTATAAATATTGAACTGAATTAAGTTTAAGGTACTGGGAAATATTGAAATGGACCTTGAAAGTGACGTACAAGTGCTTGAATTCCACCTTGTAAAGGTGTATGAACCCTGCAAACATGACTTTGTTCATTGCGATGAAGCGAAGCGCGCGCCAAGTTACAAAATTGGAGAGGTGCATGAAGCGAAGCAACAGCACGCGAGGCCCTCGCACACAGGCGGAGCCACCGCGATTACGTAATGTTTGGCGCACGAACCCTTGCGCCGTTCGCGACGCGTCAAGTATAAACCTAGCTTAATGCACAGCAACGTGGTTAAGTGAACACATGTAGGTGTACCTATTAAAGCAAACACTAATGCTGTAAGGTAGGTTGTGGTAAAGAAGTGGCTGGTGTGTGGTTGTCTCTGTCTTTTTTAATATTTGAAAGACATTACAACCTCCAAATTCTGAAGACTGAATGTTCTTTTGTTAATAAACCGTTGCGTCTGCCTTGAAACAAAGCTGACCAAGGGAAAACCAAATGTCTAATGTTTTGCTTAATTTAACAGGATGACAAAGTACCTGGAGAGACGGATGATTCAGCTGGTACTGCAAAATGGCTTCACAGAGGTTCCAGAAGGAGTATTCTGGCCACAGTACTGACTGGAACACCAGGCAAGAGTGAGAGGTCTGTGGAACACAGTCAAGAAAGAGGACACTGAACACAATAATGCAAAAGCAAAGAAATCTGTCATCCTTTCCATTCCGAACCCTTTCACAGCAGCAAGACATGCACACTAGTTTGATGAGAATGTCACAGGCCTAGCTCTTCTTCTGACATACTGTAATTATAGCAACAGCAGAAAATCAAATGTTACCTCTGCAGTGAGATTTCCATAATCCCATAAGTGCTTTGACAAGCGGAGTTAAACTATTTACCTGCGTTATGAAACAAGACTCTAAATAAGACATTATTCACTTTAAAAAAAAGCATTATCTGCTCAAGTACACTGTGAATAAATACAGTCTCCATGATTTTGGATTAAATATTTTAAATATTTTTGGATTTTGGTGCTGCAATTTTGATTATTATCTAAGGTTAAAAAATTATGTACATTTTACAGTAGCAAACCAGTCACTGCAGGAATGTTACAATGGGTGAATACCTACGCATCATTACAAGCATAGTTTAACAGAACTGCTTTTAGGTACAAACTTGGAATACCTGCTTTGGGGGAAACCTTTGCAATTAGTTTACTATATCAACATGTCAAAATCAGGAACTCTCAAACACAACAAACAACATGACAAAAACTTTCCAGTTTTTACTTCTCGGTTTTAAGTTTCATTGCCATAATTTTCCTGCATGTCTTCCATTTTGTACAACTTTTCTTTGCAGCGTCCAACTGCATAAAATCAGCCCAACACAGGAGATGTGCTTTACATTCAGTGGTCAAAGTTACTACTCCTGATTGGCACACCATCTTTGAGACTAGCTAAAGTTACAGATCCCTTTCCTCTAGTAATAAAAAAGTGTTTATGGAAAATATATAAGAGTCCTGTTTGGGATTCATGGGCATTCAGTACCTGCCAGAGCAGGAAGTCACTCAGGCGCACCTCCCCGGACGTGCGGATAAGCAGGTCAGGGTTTGGAGAACTGCTGGTGTAGAGACACTCACTCAGCAGAGCCTCGGACACATCACTAGCAAAAAAAGAGACAACATGAGTGGAGTCTCTGAACTCGGGTCAGAGTTTAGAACTGAATCAAACAAGGTGACAATTACCCAGACTGCAGTAGGCCCTGTTCCACTCCCCATGCCATCTCTTTAACTGCATTAGCAATTTCGTGTCTGGATGTATATGCAAAGCACACGTTCAGGAAACACCTGTCAACAAAGGCCGAGAAAGTAGAAAGGCGTGAATCAAGAAGCACCTTCCACCACATCAGGCCTGACTCTGGAGACAAAAGGGTGTTGGGCTAACAGTGAATAAGAGTCTCCTCTGGATAAAGCTAGGAGATCCTGCTCACTAGGAGATCCTGCTCACTAGGAGATCCTGCTCACTAGGAGATCCTGCTCACTAGGAGATCCTGCTCACTAGGAGATCCTGCTCACTAGGAGATCCTGCTCACTAGGAGATCCTGCTCACTAGGAGATCCTGCTCACTAGGAGATCCTGCTCACTAGGAGATCCTGCTCACTAGGAGATCCTGCTCATTTTCATACCCCGATAGCTTCGTTAACACTTTGTAAAGCAAAAGTACTGATTTAAAGTCATGCACTGAGCTCTCTGGGGAGAATGACATGACATTGTTACTTATTATGTGCTTTGGTGGCCACAACGGCTTTGGCGATAAGCCTCTGGAGATCTTCCGGCAGGAGCATGAGATCCCCCAGCACCCGAATACACACGCCATGCTTCTCGAGCTTCTCCCTGGAACAACACGGATGCATCCGGTCACTGTTTCCAAGGCCTCACTGCGCATGACCGATTTCGACATGTTGTCATGGTGCCATGAAACATCTTGCGAGCGCGACTCACTGTTCTTCCAGCAGACGGAGGAACTTCTCCTTGGCCAGCTGCATCAGGCCGTCCACCTCCTCTGCGGAGCGCTTGAAGTTCTCGATGCTGAAGGCGTACACCGTAACCTCATGGATGTCCAGGTTCAGGCACCAGCGTAGGGTCTTAGAGAAGAGATTCACAGTTGGGAAAGGTGTTAGCAAACACTTCCTTAGGTTAAAATGAAGGAACGTAAGAGCACGTTTCTCCCTGCCTGGGAGACTGTACAAAAGTTCAATTTACAGCCTACACTCGTTTGAACTTACAATATGTAAGACTACATAGGTATACGAGTATACTGCTGACAATATTGATTTAAATTTTTTAATTGATTTTTCACTAATCAAAAATTAACATTATAATTCCCATGTAAGGAGTAGATGAACTTGCAGTCTCTCAACACTACAGCAACCCGTGGGTCTCCTGGACACTTGCAAACTTGTTTTCATGGATAGAAGACAAAAAACAATGCCATTACGTTGTAATTTTTTTTTCCTGGGCACTCTTAAAACTGTTTGCTGAGAAACATGATGCGTATGGATTTTAGAGTTCAACAGTAGTCACAAACAGGGTTGTTACGGTTTCATGGGTAAACAGGGTGCTTTTCAAAATACTGATTGGAATAACTGATTAGAAAGAAGTTTATTTTATCTATTCAGGTTCCTTACACCAATGGGTTTCCTCCCTTTTGTGTCCTGCGATTCAATAAAATGACTGGAGACTGGAGTTTGCTCTCTCTACACTGCTAAATCATACTAGGGTATCTCCGTTTCTCTGCTCATGGGATGCGGACTGCAATGGAATAAGTCCTTTGGCTCTGCAATCTGCATGTTCGTAACTTTATCATGCAAAACAGCTATCAAATGCACAGAACAACATGCCAACGCTGACTGTAACTAAATGAAACAGGAGTCCTGGCCTAGAGTTGGTGACGTTAACCTCACAGCAAAGCAAAGTTGCACCCTGCGGCACTCACTAGCCCCAGACTGAAACAAACACACACACAATGGTTTTTCGTATAAGCAGTTTACTGGCTGTTCTTTTAAGTTTGTTCAGACCAAGCATTTCATGCTGATGGTCCATATCATATTGCTGCTATTTAGGCTATTTGATGTATTCACAGTGTGACTCCTGCCAAAGTATTAAATGCTTGGTCGATCAGTTATTAATAAATGTTTCAAGAATTCTTTGTGTGTTCTGTCCTTCATATGTAGCACAAGGCTTATACACACAGCACATTTATTGGTTATGGGAGACATAAAATATGAATTCCAGCCACCAGTATGTCCTCTGAGAAGGACTTCAAGTGTATACATCCCGTCTACCTATGATTCCTGCTTAAGAACATTACATGTGCACATCAACCTTTCTTACAATTCCAGAAAAAAAGACACTAATTGTGGGGGGGCTGGGTGTTAAATGAAGAATGTGAACATGCTCACCTGCAGAACTATTGAGGTAGAGGTGATCTTTTGTTTCCTATCAATATTTGTTCCTTATATACCATCATATAAAAGTATTTGTTCTTTATATGGATAAATAATGTCTCCAAAGAGACATTTTAATAGAATGTTATCCACTGTATTTTAAATAGACCATGAAACCATATTTTTTAACTAGGCTATCATGCCATGAAAATTTCACACTGTATCACCCAGTCACAACACACCGCACAGTACACCAGACTACTCCCAGCCCAGAAAGAATAATGCTGTGACTGCTGCATAGACAATACTAAGACAAAGACTAAAGAGAAGAATTACATGTATCCATCAATATTGTCCAGAACTAATACTAGGGATGATGCATTTAGTTTTAAGCAAACATCGCCAAGAAATTTTAGTTGATCAACTCTGGTGTGATACTCACTTCAGCTAGTTTGTCAAAGCCCTGAGTGTGGCCCTCCTGTCTCTCCACGTGTCTCTTACGAGCAAAACGTCTATTGCCATCCATAATAAAAGCCACATGCTTAGGCATGGGTCCAGCCTGAAGAAAATACCAACAGCAAATAAACAAAAGCAATAGAAAGTGACAGCATAGTTATACAAGTTGCAATTTTCACATCTAAATTAATAATTGCAGTATGGTTAAAGTATTGCTCTGAGAAGTCATAAGTGCAGTCTCTCCCCGTCAGTTCATGCTATAAATACAAAATTACCTCTACTTTATCAACGAATTACTGTAAAATAAAACACTTGAATCAAAGAGATCAATAACATCTCAACCTCAAAAAGGAGTTTGAAATAAAAGATGCAGGACAAGTCGATATTATTCAGTGAAGAAACTGCTGCTTCCTTCATTTGACCATTTCTGCGCCCTCTTGCTCCCTGTCTTAGGTAATGGCGGTTCATTAATGGCACCTGCGATGTTCTGTGACCATAAAACCATGAGCATTTCTTCTGTCAGTGAAATGAACCTAGCTAACCTGAGGCTCAAGAGAAAATGAAGTCACCTTTAGTATGTTGGCAAAAAGCCTTTCAAGAAGGTTTAGTTCTCCTTCCCGGATCCACGACATCTAAGTTTAAAAAATGTAAAATGACAGTTAGTAGGAAACGACCATCTCCACATAAGCACAAATGTCACCACTGTAGCTAAACAAAATAGCCAACTATCTATCTCACTAGTGCACGGAGGAGCTGATAAACCAGACATTTCTAACTCGATACAGGTGAAAATGTGATGAACTGTTGGGTAAGACAGCTAACGAGCTAGCTAGCCTGCTACAGTGTCTAAAGATATGAAGAAGCTTGTACAACGCCCAAAACAGCAGAACACTTTGAAAAGCAAAACGACTGTGAACAGGTAAATGAAAACAGAGACTTTCATTCAAACAAACATCAACTGTCGTAGGTCAGTCACTAAATTACATTCATTTTAAACCAAGAGAAAGCAACTCCAACTCACAACCAGGGTGTAGGATGACGTCCGCTTCCTGTCAACGGATGTGACGTCTAAACTAACGTGACTACTTTCAAAACTGTACAATTATTTTTTTTTAGGAGACAAAAAATTAACTAATTAAATAACATACCAGTATTATTATTTACTTTTTCAGATTTTTAAGACTACAAGCTTATTTTAATAAACATGGCCAATATACTCAAAATAAACACCATGATCTCAGTGAAAACCTTGACTTTTCTAAATATAACTACATTTTCCTGGAGACCTCCTACAGATGACTTTGAAGCATTGGATTTTAATTCATTTCTGTGAAAGAGAAATTAGTAACATACAATTTACCAAACCTACTAGAAAACTTAACTTCCTTCTACCTAAGGAAGAATACTCAGCTCTTTAAAATGTAAATGAAAGGAGTGACATTGTTATTAAACCAGCTGATAAATTTGGAGCTGTTTTCTGGAGAAAAGACCTTTATAAGAAGGAAGCAATGAACCAGCTTTCTGACACCACTTTTTAAAGGCAGAACAACTCTGATATCACTCCACAGATACAGTCTTCTATTCATGCCTCTATTAATCACACCTCCCTCATTCTGCATGCAGTCTTATTGTAGATAATCCTCTCTGAAGCCATGTCGATCTTCTCCCAAAAATTCAGAAGGAAATCCTGGACGTCCTGGAAGTCCAATTGTATCTGCCTGTTCTTGAAATTATATCCCAGTGTCTGATTGACATTTTTCAACTATTCCATCCTTAAGTACATATGTTAAAAACACGTTACACTTTCTACAAATGCTTGAATGCCTGAAAGGACAAATGCTACCTGTCAACTCCTTACTTTTTTTCAATGGATATTAAAAGTAATCCCTAATGAAGATGATTTGAGAGCTTTAAAACCTTTTATTGATGCAGGAGCCGAAAATAACCCTACAGAGGTTCTCTTAAGACTAGCTGAACTTGTGTTGAATCTGAAATGCTTCACTTGTCATTTCAGGTATACCTACTCACAAATAAGAGGAGTTAGCATGGGGGCTAAAATGGATCCATCTTACACCAACCTCTTTGTTGCACTCGTTGAGAAATATTTTTTGAGCAATACTCTGCACTTGTAGCCTTTCGATTTTTGAGATACACTAATTACATTTTTGGTATTGCTACATTCATATTAGAAAAGCTCCAAGTGTTAATTTCTTCATTCTCCAAGTTCCACCAAGCTCTTCATTATACATGGAATATAGGACATCCTGGCATGAAGATAACCTTATTGGATGTTTCAGTGAATTTTACTAATTCTTGATTAGTAATAATTAAATACCACCATCCATTATAAACCTATAGACTCTCATTCCTATCTACAATACAATTCTTCCAATTCCAAGGCCTGCAAAAACTCAATTCTTTACTCACAACTACTCAGACTGAAGCGTATTTGTTGTGATAATGAAGACTTCCTCCAGAGAGATCAGAGAGTGGATGCTCTGATCTATAAACAATCTACTGAGACAACAAGAATTCCTCTGGTGCTGAATTATCATGCCTTTAATTAAACAGTGGCTATACTTATACTATACTTAAACACTTCAGGATTCTCCAGGTTGATGTGTAGACTGCATTCCTTTTTAAACATCTACTTCATATATACACTGGTTCCTCTTTCTGTTAATTCAGAAGCACTTTGTTTGCACAACTGATGAAGGACCTCTATCGAAACTTTGTGTACTTTACTACAATTTTAATATTCTCTCACTGGTACAGGTACCACCCATCAAAATGTTGACTAAGCCCAGTTACATCCTCAAATGATGTGGTACTAGACTATGTCATTCAGAAAATTATGTTTGTAAGTAAACCTCAAATCAGAAAAAACAGGAACAGTATGGAAAATGTGGGAAAAAAAACAAACAAACAGAAAAAGGCCTTAGATTTACTTTCAGGTTTATTTCATTGCTGACATTATGAAACTGAAATGATTCATGTTTTGTCTGCTCAGACCAAGACATCTCATTTGTTAATAAACAAACATTTCTGCATTTCTGTCCTGCAACACATTCCAAAAAAATCCAACACATAAAAAAAATGTTTTGGCACAGAGGAGTCTGAGGTGTTGTCAAACAACTTCCTGCTGCAAACATGTCTTAATGTGTGCAACAGTATGGGCTTGTCACAGATTTTGTTTTAAAATTCTCCACATTCCCTGTTGATGGAAGGTCACATCTGCAGTCCAGTACCCAAACCCTCTTCACCGGCAGCCATGACTTTGTAACAGTTACACTATGCGGCTTTGGACCACCATGGACGCCCCTAGAAACGATGACATCTTGAAGGTAGCATATGCTGCTTTTCTGATCTCAGTGTACTTTTTTGCAATAATGCTGCTGTCACAGAAGTGTAAATTAATTTTGCCAAGGGCACGAGCAACCTCCTGCAGACCCTTGCTTTTGAACTTGTTGCTGATAACAGTTTGATGGATCTTTTCATCTTTAGTCCAGAGAACACAGCATTCATTAAAAAAAATAAAGAATTGGAATATTGAGTCGTCTGACCACAAACACACATTTCCACTACATGATGATCCATCCCAGATGCCTCCAAGCCCACAGATGTCAACGCCACTTCTGGACATGGTTAACATAAGGCTTCTGTTTTGCAAAGCAAACTTTTAAGTGCTATTTGTTTAACTCCATATCGTAGTGTTGACAAAGATTTGCCCACTTGCCCATGTGGCTATATGAGCTATTGTCGAACAGCGGCCCTTGCTGCAGAAACATCTGAAGGAGTGCTCCGTCTGAGGGAGTGTTCCGTCTGAGGGAGTGTACCGTCAGAGGGAGTGTACCGTCAGAGGGAGTGTACTGTTAGAGGGAGTGATCTGTTCCAGGGATTGGAGATCACAGGTGTTCAGATTAATGTTGTACCCTTGGCCTTTATGCAGTGCCATTCTTCCCGATTCATTGAATTCTTAAATCAGTTCGTGCACTGTGGAGGGAGAAATATGTCAAAATGCCCATCCAATCTTTTTTTTTAAGATACATTGTTTCCTGATGCATTTGTTGAAAAAGTGGAAATCCTCTGGACATTTTTGTAATTGTGAATACAGTAATCTGTTGACATCACTCTTTTGAAATCACATCATTATTTTATTTATTTATTTTTACTTCACTACTAGTTCTAAACGGCCTGCATCCCAAATGTTTTGGAATGTGTTGCAGGCCAAAAATGCAGAAATGTATTTGTATTTACCTAATGGAATGATGTGGACCAGACATTAAACATGAGATATCTCAGCTTCATAATGTCTACAATGAAATAAATGCAAGAAACCCTGTTTTTTTATTTGCATGTTCCATACAGTCCCAACCTTTTCTGATTTGGGGTTGTAAAAATGGTCAGTCATCATAGATCATTATGTGCTTCACAAATCTATTAAAATTATTCAAGTGGTAATCTAAAAACACATATTATTATTATTATTATTATTATTATTATTATTATTATTATTATTATTATAGTATATACTACTATTATTATAGTAGTAATAGTAGTAGTAGTTGTAGTAGTAGTAGTAATAGTAGTACATGCTGCTTGTTTACTGTACTTCAACGCTGCGTGTGACTAAATGTTCCGTGGTTATTAGCTTAAAGGTGAAATGTTCCCACCGCCTGCTAGAGGGCAGCAACTAAATACCCGAGTGATGGAAAAATATTTGAGCAGTAGGAGGAGACGAAGAAGGAGGGCTCTCGGTCTTTGGGGCGACTGCTTGTCCGTTTTTTTGTTCCGCTGGAGAGTCCTGCTTGAACGGCGAGCAGGACCACAACATACCCGGAGAGGACAAGGAGGACCCGCGGGCTTCGACGAACCGGGCCGAGGAGTGAAATCGGGCGAGGGCGGAACCGGAGGGGCGAAGGCAGCAGGTCCACAGGCGCTCGGAGGAGAGCAGCGAGGGCGCTTTTGTCTGCGCGACTCTGCGGGTCTGGGGGGTTCCAACAGGGGGGCAGGGGGCGGGGGGTTCGGCGAGGAAGGAGCCGCTAACACGCCGAGAGGAGGAGGCTGGAGGTCTGAGACACTTCCAGCCTGCAGGGCCGGCGCCGTGGCCACAGATCCTCCGGCTGTTTTGAACCCTCGCGGCTAAGTTGATGGGATGGAGCCGGGACCATCTGGCGCGGGTAGGTTCTTCAAGCGCTGCTCGGTTCGTAAGAGTGATCGGTACACATCATCGGTACTTGATTATTTAACCGTAGCTACGCGGATCTGGCTCGATCTGCACGGTTGCACCATCTGCACAAGCAGGTCTTGCGATTTGCAGGTTTTCCTAGACGCATGCTGCTTGTTTTCTTGCATATGCATGATGCATATGCGATCTGGATGTCGAGACATGGAAATGGGAGAAGTGACAATGTTGGGGGTCAGGGGTGGAGGCGCCGGGGTCGTGGGAACCCTGGGCGAGGTGCAGCCCCATCCACACCCGCAGGTGGGCCCACGCCCCCCACTCAACTTCTTATTGGCCAAAATTCAGATGCTTCTTTTTTTTTGTTTTGTTGTCTTAATGACTAAAACATAAACAGCCTCAGATAGATCTTAACTGGGAACCAGTCTCCCCAGTCTTGGAATCGCATGCTACTGTTTGGCATAACTTAAGCGGATCACGTTGCTTGTTAACTGGGATTTGTGTCTGGCCAGTTTGAGGACGTTTGTGACCCTGCGTCGTTAAAACAGCATGCTGTCAGGATGCCTAGATGTTTTCTTTGCACTCCCTCCGTCGGTGACCAAATCCCATGTTTTATGTGACGTTGACGACTTTTGCGACTTTAAGAATTCTTTTCCCATTCATCTCACAACCCAAGTTTTCTTTTGTACCAAGTTTCTTTAATCCATGTTTTTAAGGGCGTGTCATTAAGTGGCATGTGGCTTGATACGTGTTTACAAACATCATGTAATTTTATCTTCGTAATCTGTTTAACAGTATTACATGTGATAAAATGAATGTAGATATCCCAGTATTCCTATGACTCTGGTTCTCAACACTGACTATTTAAATGTGATATTAAGACCATGTGTGATGCTGGGTTTGATATCGCTGTCTCTCTTTTGATTGATTCATATTCTTTATATATAATTATAGTTTGTGTCCTATGATACTTGTAGAGTACCTGAAACCTGTTTGGCAACTTTAAGATTATGTGGATCTGTCATTGCGTTTTGGCCCAACATGGTTTTATCTCACCTTACGTGATCTTTAAAGTATTCCCGTTACCTATTGGCCATCTGCTTAAAAGGGAAGGCTACACTGTATGAGTGAATATGAGGTGAGGTCAGCGAGTGTGTGTGAGTGTGTGAGTGTGTGTGTGTGTGTGTGTGTGTGTGAGTGTGTGTGTGTGTGTGTGTGTCGGGGCAGTACCAGTGTGGTGGTTCGGCTGCTGATCCTTGTGGTCTGCCCTGCACTAACGTTTTAAAGCAGGGGGAGGCGCTATTGTCTCCCACCTCTGGCCCCCTCTCCAACCATCTGCCTAAGCCTGTCCTGGCTCCAGTGTGTGGGCAGAAGTGTGTGTGTGTGTGTGTGTGTATGTATGAGAGTAGTAATCAGAACTGATATGGTGGTCATCGAATGGCTTTTTCAAGTATTAACATGCAAACATGTTACTTAAAACTGACTGGCCCCAGAGTTTTAGCCACTCTTTTGCACTTTTAAAGCATACCATATGTAGGAGAGCCCTGATTGGTTACCAGTACGCCTTATATATTCAGCGTATGGGGAAAGATTGATTGCCCTGATTGGATGGTGTTCCCCAGAGCAAATGCAAGGGCCTGAATAAGGCACAGGTGCCCATAGCAGTGCCTAGACAAGCCTTCCAAGCCCCCCCACAACGCACCCCCAGGTTGCTTCATCTCCATGACAATGAGTGTTGCTATGGTGTTGCTATGGTGAGGCTGGGAATGTTTTGGGGGGCCCCCGTGTTTGTGTGCGCCGTGATAGTGATGTGGAGCTGTGGGTTTCTCTCTCTCTCTCTCTCTCTGCAGCTCCTTTTCTCTGTCCCTGACTCCCTCTCTTTCTCTCTCAGGAGCGGGAGGGCAGCTGTGGGCTTTGTTATTGTGGGGGGAGTGTTCTCCAGGGACAGAGAGGTTAAAGTACTCTGGCTCCGTAAAGCAGGAGTCACTAGTCCTCCATTTCACGGCCCCCGCAGCACCCTAAACCACACAGATTTCAGCATATCCACAGGCTGTGGCATTGAAAAGACCGTTTCAAGCCAAGTCGTCTTCAGAGTTATAAATCTTAATGTCTGCATAGCGTTATAGTGAGATGTCCTAGCGTTGAGCTGTTGAGTGCAGAAGGCTTGGATGAAGTTTTTGTTTTAAATATTGATATCACTTCTGTCCAATCATGACTTACTCTTACTCCCCTTGTCTTTCTCTGTCTTTGGGTGCTGTGGTTATACCGTGGCCCGTCTGAGCAGATCTGAGCCTGGCGCTAAAACGCCCTCTCACCCTCCTCCTCCTCCTCCTCCTCCTCCTCCTCCTTCTTTCCGCCCTTTTGTTGCTCCTCTGTTCTTTTGTCCCACCATCCACTCACTCTCCTGTTACCGAGTCTAGCGCGGTTAAACCCATCTGCCTGCCACTACCCCGAACCCCTCTTCCTCTTCCTCATCCTCAGTCCCTTATCTCACCTCTCTCTCTCTCTCTCTCTCTCTCTCTCTGCATCACCTCTCCTCTTTTCCCTGGGCTGTAATGCTAGTATCCAAATCGTGTGAGCTCATGCGTATTGATAAACTCTTGCTCACACACTCTCTCTCTCTCCACTTTCTCCTATGTGGTAATGCTTATATCATTGTGTGATCTCATCAAAAACTGATATCATCTTCCCTCACTCTTGTGGACATCGCCCCCTCACACTCACTCACACTCCCTCTGTCCCCCCCCCCAGTGCCCATGGGGCCATACCCCCCACCCCTGCAGCAGGTGTTCCAGGCCCCCCGGCGGCCGGGCATGGGCACCGTGGGGAAGCCCATCAAGCTGCTGGCCAACTACTTTGAGGTGGAGATCCCCAAGATGGACGTCTACCACTACGAAGTCGACATCAAGCCTGACAAGTGTCCTCGTCGAGTCAACAGGTAGTGCCTTCGTCAGGCGTCCAGTCTCGCTCTCCTCCTCCGTCATGACATCTGCTGCGTGTCAGGCTTTATGTCAGCGTGATGACCTCATGGGTCCATCCGAGAAATGTGTAGATGCACACAAACAGATTTCTAATATGACACTGCAGTGTGGTTTTGTCCTCAGATTCACAAGGGCCAGGAGTTCAGTTGCTTCATTGGTTAATTTACTCACTCAGAAAAATAGCTTCTCATATGTGGTCTAAAGTTCTGTTGGGATCTAGATGCTGTGAGAATGTGGTCCAAACTCAGGACTGATGCTTTGCGTAACCTTTTCCTGAAGTCTTCACTCAGTGACCCCGAGGTTCAGGGACACAGTCCACACGTTTGTCCCCTTTAGTTTTCATTCTTCTGGCTGAATCACCACGTGGTGTCTGTCGCTTTCTAACACTTCCACACGGTCTGAATGTGTTTGGCAGAGGATACGTTCCTGTCCTCTGGCACCGCACAGATATTGTGTGCTTTTAAAATACGGGTGACGCCTAGCGTTGTCCGTCAACGTCTTTGCTCATTCTATGTGACCTCCATCCACAGGGAGGTGGTGGAGTACATGGTGCAGCATTTCAAACCACAGCTGTTTGGTGACCGCAAGCCGGTATACGATGGCAAGAAGAACATCTACACGGTGCTGGCTCTCCCTATAGGGAGTGAGAAGGTCAGTGGAGCAGCCCACCGCACCATGGAGGGCAGCCGTGCCGCTGAATAGTAAAGGTGGTACACCGTGCATTAGGGTCATCTTCACCCCTGTCTTGGGTCACAGGTGGACTTTGAGGTGACCATCCCAGGGGAGGGAAAGGACCGCATCTTCAAGGTGTCCATCCGCTGGCTGGCCAAGGTGTCGTGGCGGCTTCTTCAGGAGACGCTGGTGAGCGGTCGTCTTCAGGTCCCGCTGGATTCTGTCCAGGCTCTGGACGTGGCCATGAGACACCTGGCCTCCATGAGGTACAACGGAAGAACGTTCTCTGCATGTAGTGCTTCCACAGACCTGCTTTCTTGAGCTCGTTTACCAGTGAAGTAAATTTTATTTACTTGAAAATTCAACAATACAGTCCTTTACCTCTGTGATTATGTGTGGTTTCTCCCCCCCCAGGTACACCCCGGTGGGTCGGTCGTTCTTCTCACCCCCTGAAGGGTACTACCATCCTCTGGGCGGGGGGAGGGAGGTGTGGTTCGGCTTCCATCAGTCCGTGCGGCCCGCCATGTGGAAGATGATGCTCAACATTGACGGTAATCCAGTTGGATCTAGAACGTGCGCTGCGTCCTCTGGGCTTGATGATTCTGACTCAGTAGTTTTCTCTCCCTCCAGTGTCCGCCACGGCCTTCTACAAGGCACAGCCCGTCATCGAGTTCATGTGTGAGGTCCTGGACATCCGCAACATCGACGAACAGCCCAAAACCTTAACAGATTCTCAAAGAGTTCGCTTCACCAAGGAGATCAAAGGTGTGCCTCTCCACGTAAATCCCGCCCCCCAGGTCTCCGTGTAGTCGAGCAAGCGAAAGCTCTGCTGGCACTTTTGTTGCACTGATGCACGACTTCCTGCTTAACCTGGCTCTTGACGGTCCACACGGACGTGACTTTGTTTCTCCCAGGCGAGGGATTGTGAATGGTGGAATGGCTGTGATGAGAGTGTGTTTCGTGTTTTATGGGGAGCACGCGAGCTGCTGGCACTTGCTGCTCGGTGTGACATTGCATACAGTTAACGCCCCACCCCACCTGAATAAGCCACTCCCACTCTGTACTAGTCGTTCTGATTGGCCTGTCCTAAATCCTGCAGAGCGCCCATGCATCTGGGCCGACCAGCTTCTCGTCAATGTGGTAATTGGCATATAGAGGCAGAACACAGAAGCAGAAACTAAACTGAACACATGTCGTTCCAGACAAATCACAATTAAGATTGCTTTGGAAGTTATTTAAGTCTTTGTTAAATTGCTAGCCTATCCGTAGTGAGCACTTCACTAAACTGCTATTCACACCCAAGACTCTCCATCAAATTAGCATCTTTCCCTCAACACAATGCCCCAAATCTGTTCACTACACCATGAACACTCTGTGTGTATGTGTATGTGTATGTGTGTGTGTGTGTGTGTGTCTGTATGTGTGTGTGTGTGTGTGTGTGTCAGGGCTAAAGGTAGAGGTGACGCACTGTGGTCAGATGAAGCGGAAGTATCGTGTGTGCAATGTTACACGTCGCCCGGCCAGCCACCAAACGTGAGTATCTGGACCTCGAGTCTTTCATCTGTTTCCGTTACAGTGTGTAGTCACCAAGGCCATAACGCATAGTTAAACTTGAAACAAGTTGGGTGCATGTGCTCAGAAAATGACACACACCTTAACTGATTGATATCAGCACACAGAATGTGCCCCACAGCTTTTCAAGAGCTCCTCTTAGTCCTCAAGTTCCTGTGTGTCCTCTCTTTCTGAGATTTGTTGAAAAGACTGAACTGTGCGGCTAGTGGAGAGGTCAGTCGGCCGTGGCCAGACCGGGTAGGTGTGCTGTGGGTGTGGGGAGTCCCAGCAGTGACGCCGCTCTGCTGCCCGTGTGTTCAGGTTCCCCCTACAGCTGGAGAGCGGGCAGACGGTGGAGTGCACGGTAGCGCAGTACTTCAAACAGAAGTACAACCTGCAGCTGAAGTACCCTCACCTGCCCTGCCTGCAGGTGGGCCAGGAGCAGAAACACACCTACCTGCCCCTCGAGGTGAGACCACGCCGTCCTTAAAGGAGTGCTTTGAAAAAACTTTTTTTGGTCAGGCAAGTCAGTCAGGCAAGGTAGCATTGTGCTAACACAATTTTAACGCTTTTAATTAGCGTAGCTTAAATGCTTGGTTAGCGATTATAAGCATAATTAGCGTTTTTGAGTGACGCCTTTAACACATTCTGTTGTTGCGTCCCTTCTGTCTTCGTGACAGGTGTGTAATATCGTAGCTGGGCAGAGGTGCATCAAGAAACTGACGGATAATCAGACGTCCACAATGATCAAAGCCACAGCGCGCTCAGCCCCAGACAGACAGGAGGAGATCAGCAGATTGGTGAGTGCCGCCCCCTATCGTTCAGGAGTATTTCCAACATTCCCAGAGGCATTTTTAATTGTTCATTTTTTCATGTAAAAACAGATTCTTTTGATATGATAAATATAACAATTGATTCAGCATGCTAAATAAGCAATTTTTCTAGCTGGTAATAGTTGTATGTGATGACTTTTTTTTGCTGTCCTATATGTTAAAGCCTGGGATGTCCAAGATATTGGTTTTATGAAATTTAATCTGGTCATGTATTTAATCTTGATCTCAATCCCTGTGTGGCTTATACGCAGATGAAGAACGCTAACTTCAATCTGGACCCTTATATCCAAGAGTTCGGGATTAAAGTGCGGGATGACATGGCGGAGGTGACGGGTCGTGTACTCCCAGCACCCATCCTGCAGTACGGGGGCCGGGTAAGTGGACCCATGTGGACGTAAAGCGCCTGGACCCACTTTGATCCCGCTGTACGTGGAGGACCTCCTCAGCCCCCGGGCCCGGGGATGCCGATTGGCTGTAGTGTTTGTAGTGTTCGTGTCTATAGGAGTTCAGCTCTGTCCTGACTGAGTGGACATTCTGATTCTCTGCAGAACCGCGCCATTGCCACACCCAACCAGGGCGTGTGGGACATGCGTGGGAAGCAGTTCTACAACGGCATTGAGATCAAGGTGTGGGCCATCGCCTGCTTCGCCCCGCAGAAACAGTGCCGGGAGGAGGTGCTCAAGTGAGTGGATTAGCTGGACCAGTGACGAGAAATGATGATGACGATGGAAATAATATTACTATCTTACTCATATATTTCATGGCCTGGAATTGATTCATTCATATTCTCAGTTTTCTGAGTCACAGTATGACCAGAATGGCAATCATTCATATACTGTACGTATTTCTCCTGCAGGAACTTCACGGACCAGCTGAGGAAGATCTCGAAGGACGCGGGGATGCCCATCCAGGGCCAGCCGTGCTTCTGCAAGTACGCGCAGGGAGCCGACAGCGTGGAGCCCATGTTCAGACACCTGAAGAACACCTACTCCGGCCTGCAGCTCATCATCGTCATCCTGCCTGGGAAGACCCCCGTCTACGGTACGCCCACGGAGCCCCCACAGCAGAAGTGTGCGGCACGGAACTGTGTGTGCGCTGTGCAAAGCAGAGCAAAAATCTGTACTGTGATAATAAAAAAAAACTTGCGTCATCCTCTCTGGCAGTGAGCCTGTAGTGTTTTTATTAGCTTGGTTCTTGCATTCCTCACTAATACAAACATGAATGACTAGAGGCGCAATCGCAATCTTAGAAATTCAGTCAAATCAAAGTCAAAGAGATGATGCAGTCACATACCGTGCTAATACTGCGACTGACTTAGCGTCTTCACTTCAGTAGCTTTTATGGGGAAGACTGTCATGGCTGTTGTTGCCATAGCCATATATTTAAATGTGCCCATAGTGTTTGAAGGGTTATACTGAGGGAGTTGATGGTTGTTGATGAGAATCCTACCAGTGTTACTGCTCTTCATTTAAGATGGGAAATAATAACCCTGGAATGTGTGTACAGTGAAATGAATGAAAGACTAAATCACTAATGTGAGTTTTCTGTGTGCGTGTGTGTGTGTGTGTGTGTGCATCGTGCAGCGGAGGTGAAGCGTGTAGGAGACACACTCCTAGGAATGGCCACTCAGTGTGTGCAGGTGAAGAACGTGGTGAAAACGTCCCCACAGACTCTCTCTAACCTCTGCCTCAAAATCAACGTCAAACTGGGCGGCATCAACAACATCCTGGTCCCACACCAACGGTGAGACTCCGCCCCCACAGCTCTACACAGAGTGTAGAAGGGTGGCTGTGATGGTGTGTTTGTGGAAATGTAAACCCCTTTGCACCTTCACAAGGTTTTGTGTGTGTGTGTGTGTGTGTGTGTTGCAGGTCTGCAGTGTTCCAGCAGCCTGTTATCTTCCTTGGAGCGGATGTCACACATCCACCAGCAGGGGATGGGAAAAAGCCTTCTATTACTGCAGTAAGATACACACACACACACACACACACAGCAGGACGAACTGAGGTTAATATAATGAAGGCTCTTGGTGCTTATCATCTATAAGATGGCTATGTTTTTAATATAGTTTTTAGAGTGCTGAAATCAACATTTAATAATATGAACTGTGATCAGTACTTTAATGGTATTACCTATTGGGTACTGTTGATACTATTTGTGCTGTTTTATCTACTACTGCAGTGTATTCTCAGGGATTCCAAGCACATCTTTGTCAGGCATTTGGTGCACTTGACTGATTTGGTTGAGGTATTTGGTGATCTTAACTGATTGGTTCAGGTATTTTGTATGTAATAGTGTAATAGTGCACTATTACAAAAGCTGTAATAGTGCAACATTGTGGAATGTTGGGGAGACCCCACACTCCACAAGAGCTGAGTGACCCGGTCATAAGTGCACATGACCCCAACGTTTACATAAATCAGTGAATGAATGAATGTTGACCTTTCTAGATACTCAAGGTCGCTTTACAGTTTTAACACAGGTACAACACCGTTCACACACCGGCGAGAAGCGGCAGCCAATTGCACACAGCGTACTCTCTACCGGGATCTACAGCCCCCTGGGGGACTGAATGGGGTGCAGGAAGGGGAGAGAGGACAGACCCTAGTGACAGAGCACCATCCACCACTGGGCACACAAGCAAACACACATTCATGCACACACACTCAGACAACTGCTTTTATTGGACATGAAGAGACACACAGACACACTCAGGGAGAAATTGTCAGGGAGGATCAATTTACCTAACCTCCATGTCTTTGGACTGTGTGAGAAAACCGGAGACCCCGGAGGAAACCCACGCAGACACGGGGAGAACATGGAAACTCCACTCAGATAGGGACTTGAACCCAAGACCCCAGTGCTGAGAGGCAAACGTGCTAACCACCAAGCCACCGTGTTGCCCAGTGAAAAAAACATTCAACCTTGTCGAGCCCGATATCAAGCTGGTTTGTTGGCAAATGACCCAAGCAGTCTAAAAGCTCCTACCATCACGTGTGCTCGCCACGTTCTCCTACCATCATGTGTGCTTGTCACGTTCTCCTACCATCACGTGTGCTCGTCACGTTCTCCTACCATCACGTGTGCTCGTCACGTTCTCTTACCATCACGTGTGCTCGTCACGTTCTCTTACCATCACGTGTGCTCGTCACGTTCACTTACCATCACGTGTGCTCGTCACGTTCTCCTACCATCACGTGTGCTCGTCACGTTCTCCTACCATCACGTGTGCTCGTCACGTTCTCTTACCATCACGTGTGCTCGTCACGTTCTCTTACCATCACGTGTGCTCGTCACGTTCTCTTACCATCACGTGTGCTCGTCACGTTCTCCTACCATCACGTGTGCTCGTCACGTTCTCCTACCATCACGTGTGCTCGTCACGTTCTCCTACCATCACGTGTGCTCGTCACGTTCTCCTACCATCACGTGTGCTCGTCACGTTCTCCTACCATCACGTGTGCTCGTCACGTTCTCCTGTTGCAGCTTGTTGTCTTTGTTTTTGTTTTTTTGCTTTCCCCATCATTTCGGTTTCTTAAGACCCGCCTACTCTGCACCAGTGCAAAACCACTGTGCACACTCATCACAAGTCTGGCACCAAGACGCTCTCTAAAAGACTTTTCCCGCCAACAGTGTTTTTACTCTTGTTCTTTACTTTCTGCACTGGATAATCCTCTGTGGCTTACACCAAGCCTTCTGTTTAGCATATGCAGCAGTGGAATGCTCTATTCCTTGTGTTCAAGCAGATGTAACTAATCTGCATAAATCATTCCCTTTTCTTTCAACATTATCTTATCTGAACAGGGATCTATTGTAGCTATAGTAACGGAAACTACTACTTACAATAGACATGGCTAAGTGGGAGTGATCTGTGGGTCTGTAGCTACTATTTAACTGATTATAAGATTGTAAGACGACTGAGGTCTGGGGCCACCAGGCCTGAAGGCTGAAGCAGATGGTGTAATGAAAACCCTGCTACTGGTGGTGGGGAGCCCCGCCCTGCCGTCTTTTTAACGGGGAGTGGAGGGGTGGGGCCAGCCCAGAGAGGGAAGGAACTGGGAGTGGTTAGGGGAGTGGAGGGGTGGGGCCAGCCCAGAGAGGGAAGGATCTGGGAGTGGTTAGGGGAGTGGAGGGGTGGGGCCAGCCCAGAGAGGGAAGGATCTGGGAGTGGTTAGGGGAGTGGAGGGGTGGGGCCAGCCCAGAGAGGGAAGGAACTGGGAGTGGTTAGGGGAGTGGAGGGGTGGGGCCAGCCCAGAGAGAGAAGGATCTGGGAGTGGTTAGGGGAGTGGAGGGGTGGGGCCAGCCCAGAGAGGGAAGGATCTGGGAGTGGTTAGCACAGAAGCGCGGCGAAGACCGACGGCCTGACTCGCAAGCGAACGGGAAATGACATCACCTCCCACCCCGCCGCTGCCTGCCAACAGTGGGCCGTGAGGAGGTTGCCAGGCGACAGTGACGAAGAGCTGAGTCACGGGGGAAAAGGCTGGATGCCTCTTGAACGACGGGGTGGGTGTAGAGGGGGAACACTGCCGACTGTGTGTTCCTCTGGAGCGAGGTGAGGTGCTGGGGGCAAGTACCGCATCTTTTATTAAACTTCCACTCAGGAATCTTTTATTCCAGCGGAAGTGGAAAATGATGAGAAATGGCAGACGGCCAAATCCATCTGCCATTTGCAAATTCTTGAATATGTATATCTGCATGGTTCTTATTTATAGCTCATAGTCATGAAAATATGCATAGGTGCCTGAGCCTCATAACCTGTCTTGTTATCACCTATAAATATCCATAAATGGTCAGCGCAAATGACCTCCTGAATACTTATATATTGGGTGTATCATATATTATTGTGATTTCCATTGGGGAGCAAAAGACCAAAAAAAGTAGCAGAATGTGAAGTGGACGTGAAGGAGATGAAAGGAGAGACATGTAGCCTGGTGGATCCAGCAGGGGGCAGCACCAGTAAACGATAGTCATAGGTGTAGCTGCACCTGTTAGTAATGTGTGTTTTTACAAGCACATCGTGGAGGTGGAGAAAAGTGTTCAGATTTTAAAGTTGTTTAAAGTAAGCGGCTAACTGAGCTGTGACCAGTGGTGGAAGCTCGACAGTCCTGTACACCTGATCTCGTTGCCAGGAATCTGAGGCTTATTAAGAGCTGTAAGTGGACAGGTATAGCTTGGTTTTTGCAAGGCTGGTTACTTTAAAACTGTATGCAGTTCGTCTTGTGAATATCATTAGCTGGTCATCATTGTGGGCTGGTAGAACTTGGTCGTCTTTGGAAACACATTTGCGCCTTATTTCATTGTCACTGTGTTCTAATAATGACCAAAAAACCATTGTGAAATGGACAACACGGCATGCGTTAAAGCCTTTTGTCTGAGTGGAATTGTTTTACAGCTGTTTACAAACCTGTAATTATCCACAGCTATTACCAACTCATAACGAGGTCCAGTTCCACTTCAAATGGAAGAAAATTGAAGGCTGCAAATCTGGAGAAAATAAATCTGAATACATAGAAACATGCTAATGAGCTGGTCTCCATAGATATAACAGGAAACTTATCAGACAAAACAGTGTTTAGGCTTGAATGCCTTTTGTGAATATCCTATATACAGTAATTATGGAGCTGCACAATGCAACATTTTGCTGTAATTCAGTACTTTACTCCAGCATGTCATTTGTTTCAATTTGCTATTAAATGTTCTGTATGGATTTATGCAAGGGTCAGAACCTCAATAAATTGGAACATTGTGTCCCAGTATTTCAAACCTGTGTTTATGCTTCCTCTCGGCCGTTAGAGGGCAGTGCTGTAGTGTCCATTGAAAAGTGACTGATCTGTAGTTAAGTGGGTTGCCTTAAAGTTTTCAAATGCATATAATAATATATGAAAATGCATATGTCATACAGTGATAATTAGCTTAAAACTCTTTCAACTTCCCTTTATCTTTCTATTAAGTGTGTGTGTCTGTGTCTGTGTGTGTGTGTGTGTGTACACACCCATCTCCCCTCTCTCCTGTAGGTGGTGGGCAGTATGGACGCCCACCCCAGCCGTTACTGTGCCACGGTGCGGGTTCAGAGGCCCCGGCAGGAGATCATTGAAGATCTGTCGTACATGGTGAGAGAGCTGCTCATCCAGTTCTACAAGTCCACACGCTTCAAGCCCACCAGGATCATCTTCTACAGGGACGGAGTGCCGGAGGGGCAGCTACCGCAGGTCAGCGTCAGCCCTGCCGCCGTTTCCATAGCAACAACTCACTGCCATATTGACCCCCCCCCCCCCCAGCGTAGCAGTGTGTGCGGATGTGACGTTATGGTGTTTTGTGTAGCGTAGCAGTGTGTACAGATGTGGTGTTATGGTGTTTTGGCGGTACTGATGAATCATTTGGCTTTTTTATGAGCTTCAGTGCTTTTTTGTGTGTGAGATTTTTATTGAAGTGTCGTAATTGCTGTTCATCGTAATTATAATCGTCATTAAACATGATTGGTGTTTTTTTCTAAACTGTACAGCCATGGGCTTCGAGTTCCCGCTTTGCCCTCTTGGGTCTTATTCTCCTTCGGCTGAACAACTGACTTTAAAGGAATACCTCCCCCAGACATGCCAATATGGCTACATGCTAACAGGATTTAAAAAGGCATGAGGATGAGAAACATAATCTCTTTTTCATGTAATTAATTTTGCTAATTGCTTTTATTTACTATTTACCAGTAATAGTGTGGATGTCAATGAAACATTGTGTCCCTGTAAAACGTAATGAAGTGGATCTGAAGCGATGACAGCTGCCTCTTGTAGGAAGGGCGTTCGCTAGTAACGAGCGGGTGAGCTCATAGAGGGTCACTATGGCGACAGCGGTGGTGATGCGGCTGTGACTCATGGCCTTCCTCTTTGTCCGAGCGCAGATACTGCACTACGAGCTGCTGGCCATCAGGGACGCCTGCATAAAGCTGGAGAAGGACTATCAGCCCGGCATCACCTACATCGTGGTGCAGAAACGCCACCACACACGCCTCTTCTGCGCCGACAAGTCCGAGCGGGTGGGTCCCTGGCGCCGTTCGCCGTGACTCATCGCCAGAGTGGCGCGTCTGCTGCTACGGAGGGATTAGCGCGGCGGTTAGGCGCGGCCGAACTCGGACACCCGAGTTTGGAAGCGAAACGAGTCGCGCATGCATCGTTTGTTTTTTCCGTAGAAGCTGTCATAGTTCTGATGACCTATTTTGATTTCTTTTGTTGTGTGTAAACGAGTCTGGTGTTTTTTTGGTTGGTTGGTTGGTTTGATTCGAGTCTCTGTGTTTCTCCAGATTGGGAAAAGCGGCAACATTCCAGCAGGAACCACAGTCGACACCAGCATCACGCACCCCTTCGAGTTTGACTTCTACCTGTGCAGTCATGCAGGGATTCAGGTGAGTGGGAGCGAATGATCGGACAGATGATCTGGCTTCTCAGCTACCTTCTCCCGAAGCTCCATGTAGTCCCTGTTCGTCCTCTCTGCCCACCTCTTCTCTGGAATGGGCCTCTTAAAAGTTTTTGTGGGGTCGTTGTGATGCAGGGCACAAGTCGACCCTCGCACTACTACGTGCTGTGGGACGACAATCGCTTCACTGCAGACGAGCTCCAGATCCTCACCTACCAGCTGTGCCACACCTACGTGCGCTGCACGCGCTCCGTCTCCATCCCCGCACCCGCCTACTACGCCCGCCTGGTGGCCTTCCGCGCCCGCTACCACCTGGTGGACAAGGAGCACGACAGGTGAGCAGGAAAGTGGTTGGAACGTGTTGCTGGTCCTGTTGCCTTTGCGTAAATGCGTTTGGACATGGGCGTGTTTTTCAAAGTGGAGATGAGCTGGGTGACTCTGATGAATGTCACACTGCAAAAGTCAGGAGGCGAGAAGGAAATCGCACATATACCATGTTATAAGGTTTAATGTTGCATACTGCACAGAACTGTGAAATTTTTTTGTGTTACATATTGACCTGGAAATGCCACTGCCATGTCCATGATATATGAATGTGTGTCAGATGTACATAATCGGTGTGTTCTGGGCTGAAATAATAAGATAACATAACTGTGATCTTGTTTTTTTTTCCTTCTTCTGCAGTGGTGAGGGCAGCCACGTGTCCGGTCAGAGCAACGGTCGAGACCCTCAGGCTCTGGCAAAAGCTGTGCAGATTCACCACGACACCCTGAGGACCATGTATTTCGCCTGAGAGCGCCCCCCCCCCCCCCCCCCCCCCCACTTTCTCAGCCCAGCCCGTGCGGGGTGCAGCAGGGCTCCCTTCATCTCTGTACTGGAGCCAGTACACATGGCTTCACCAGAACTACAAAACCCACAGATCCGTGCGCCTGAACAGAACAATGCCCAGTTAATATGGAGTGTCCTGCCTAACATTATTTTATTCTTATTTTTTTTTATCCAGGCCAGTCAGGACAATGCTCCTTTTAACATTGTGTTTTGTGTTTTTATTTGTGTATGTATGTATGTATGTATGTATGTATGTGTGTGTGTGTGTGTGTGTGTGTGTGTGTGTGTGCGCGTGTGTGTGTGGTATACTACCTTTTATGGTCCTGTATGAATGTATGTTTTGTATGCAATATGGAGAGCTGGGAGAGGTGTGGCCCACCCGGAGATTTGACTGCCACCACGATGCTGCCTCCTCATGCCTGTCCGGACGGCTGCTCCCTCGTGCCCACCTGCCCGGTACTCTCGCCCCTGGTACTCTCGCTCATGGTACTCTCCCTCATGGTACTCTGGGCGGAGAAGACCAAAGCGGACACCCCCGTGTTATTTTTATTCTATGAACTACACTATTTTTATTTTTTATTATGTTCTCGGACGTTGTTTTGTGTTTTGTTTTGAAACAGCACTTAGTTAGCCTCTGTAGACGTCCTGCCATGTGCTTTTCCTTTTGGCCTCCGTGCCGAAGCCCGTGGTTTGGCCGCGTGTGCACCGCCGCCCGAGATCGAGCGTAGCGCACCACAGAATGCAGGGGGCGTGGCCTTGGGCGGGACGGCAGCAGGAGCACACGTGTGGCCCGGTGCATTTAGACACGCCTCTATAGTCGCAACAGTGGCAGGGTTAGCATAGATGGACTAGAGTGCATTTTAAGATGCATTTCCGTTACTGACTGTTGGATCAGCATAACACCGAAACCAGCATTCTTAACCAGCCAATGTGATGCCAATTGTTCGGAGAGTCACTTTTTTAAAACATCTGTCGATATGCTTCTTTTGGTCGGCAAGATGACCATGTGGCATTCCAGCACTTGATAGGTCTCCCTTCATGGGGAAAAGAAGAACGTGCTAGTTCACTTATCCCAGATCATGACAGGTCTAGACGATGGAGACTTATGAGTTCTTCTCAACACACACACGCACTTACTCAGATGTTTTTCCTTCCTGTGCACAAGGGCCTTCCAGCATCTAAAACCTGGTTTGCTTCCACTGACCTCTGTAGATAGAGCAATACAAGGTCATTGTATAGAATGGACAGGGAGCAGACTGAGGTAAAGGCTGTCCGGAGTCGCTGCACACGGAGAGCACTCTGGTCATGCCCACAGCTCGGACTATGCTCCCTGCACAAGCTGCACACTCCGCCCTCAGAGAAGGACGCAACAGACCTGCTCATATACACTGACTCCCACTCTTGCTAATTCTCCTACACCCACACACACACGCACAAATAGTCACACGCTCTCAGTCATGGAAACACCTTTTTTTCTATGTAGCCACCCACCTCCTTTCCCCCACCACACACACACACACACACACACACACACACACACACACACACACACACAGCGTGTCATCCTTTAAAATGCGCTTTCCACATCCTCTGTACACCGCTCACCCACACCCCTGCCTTCTCACATTTACATTTTTGCCCTGTTTCGCATGTCTGCTAGATGTGTACCACGTACACAGGCACTGAAGAAATGGACCTTTTTAATTTTTTTTTTTACTCTTTAGAGGACATACCGTCACCTAGCCATGTCATTACAGTGGTTTTATGAAATGCATGTTTTATTCAAACCTGTGTTGTGACTGGATCATGGTTACTCCTCTGAAGGTTGTGCCCTTATTCATGTCTGCCTGTCATTGGATGCCATACGTTTCTTTATCAGTTGAACCTGAACTTCTTTCCTTACAGTTTCTAGTATTGTCAAAGGTTGTCCTCATGGTGGCATTGTGGGAGGGCATCTTCAATTCAGCCTCAAAGCACCTCAAAGACAAAACAAATGGATAAAAGAAAAAAAGAAATTGCTTATGGTCTGTGGAAATGAAAAGAGACTGTGAGATGTAATGGTTAATCACGTTTTATTTTTAACTCGCTTTTATAAAATGCCTAATAGGAACTGCCTCTGTATTATGTTTTACCAAACCAACATCAAAATGATATGTATTTATAAGTTGTAATGTAATGGCCTGGGGTAGTTGCGTGTATTTTATTGGGGCAAATCTCCCCCCAAATGGGGCATATGTGATCCAGGAGAACACGTTAGGATGCAGTCTCAGAAGCCAAGTGCGCCTTGTAGGGAGTGGCACAAAGGCGCAAAGGGAGAGAACTGGAGAAACTTCACTCAGCCTCACCATAAAAGCAATATGAAGCCACTGAAAAAGAACAGTCTTTATGATAGCACTTCCCAGTAGTCTGATTGGAAGGACACAAACACCTGTTATTTAGGCTCTTTATGTAATAGTGTGGGGAATGTGTTAAGGGAGGGTTATTTTTTAAAAGAAAATAAAGTTGTTTTTTATTAAACAGTTGTCTTTATTTTATAATGCGAATATAACAAAGCAAATATAACTATTCAAAGTTTTTTTTTATTATCTCTACGATGTTGCTAATAAACGGGCTTATTTATTACTTCCAATGATGATCTACATCTACAATGTATGCATTTTTCAAAAGCTTTTATCCTCTAACGTAGGCAAAATGAATTCGGACTAAATGTTCGGGGTACTGATCAAATAACTTTCGTGCTTTGACGTCTGCTCCTCTCCGTGTGGCGCGCGCCCTCCTCCTCGCGCTGGCCTGCCGACCAATCGGCGCTCGCGCAGCGGTTCCTGTGTCGTCGTCACAGATTCTCGGACTCACCATATTTAGCTGGCTAGTCAGAGCCCCACAGAGTTGAACCGCTGACAACCGGGCTGAACATTGAGAAACATCGGAGTGCGAAAAAAAAGTCGACATTTTAACAACTTCGCACCCAACCACGAAGGAGGACAGCATAAACGCGGCGAAAACGCCGTCCGTGGCGATACGTTTGTTCTGGCTGGGAGAAGCAGACGTCGCTTTTCGGATGGGAATTCGGCTAGCGAGCCTGGCTAGCACTTTAGCGTAGCAACCAGCTAGCTAGTTAGTTTCGTCGAACGGCGTTGACAAGACAACCAGAACTTTCGCGTCTCGCGCCAAGATAACGAGCACAAATGCGCGCCGTTTTCTCCTCGCGAAATGTTTCTGAACGTTTGGTCTTTTCTCACTGACCGTTATTTCGGACTCTATTTTTGGGGCGTTGGGGTAACTTCTAGCAGGCTAGTTGGCTAGGCTCGCCATTCGTCTGTACGCAGTCTTACGTCGGAGCGAGGATTCTGATTGGCTGGACCGAACGTGAGCGCGTATTTGATTGGCTGGCCCCGAACGCGAGGGCGTATTTGAGACTCGGGGATACGGAAGACCCCCTGAACTTCCACCTGGCCCCTCCGATCCAGTACGCGCAGGACCGCGGACCAGCGCCTCTGAAGGGGGACACGTCCAGCACCCGAGGTGGTGAGGCCGAGGAGGGAGTTCTTCGATCCCCTCCACAGGAAGCCGGTCTGCCGGAGTTTCTTTAGTTCGTCAGCTGTGAGCCGGGGACGGAACCGGACAGAGACCCCATGAATGGAAATCGGAACTACAGGTAACACGGTGTCCCCTCGGCGAAGGTCCGTCTGTCATTTCACGCACACGTGGTTGTGCTGTATTACATCTTATGAAAGTAGATCAAGAGATCTCGGACGTCTACCTTCCTCACTAACCACGTCAGGTTATAGGAACCTGTAGATGCAGGTGTGTCGGTCCACGCAGGACATGCCCGGCAGGTGCTGGAAAAACCCCTCGTCGAAAATGAATCTGGCGTTTAATTTTCGAGTGAATCAAAGTGGGTGGGCTGGGTGGTTTCCTAAGGTTTAATCAGAGATCTACTCGGGTCTGAGTGCTGCCCCCCCCGGCATGACCGTGTGTGTATGCCGCTGTTTAATGAGTTTTTACTCGGAAAAAGAGCACATTCTTACTAACGTGTGAATGTGAAGCTGCTAATGTTGGTTTTCTAACTGCCCGGGGGGAATATGAGACACTTCTCCTCAACCACAACCATGTCTCATAGAAACAGTCCCGAGATGCGGTTTTATGAGATTACAGGGTTGCACAGGGCAGGTTAATCGCCCCCAGTTATGTAGGTGTAAACTCTGACTTGTACTGGCTTCATTGACTGTAGACATGTTGGTTATAGGTCATCTTTAATGTTATTTTTCACTCGTGTTCTTTGACATCACCATCGCATCATGCTCACAGATTAAGAAAAAAAAAACACCTACAGATGACTGTTTTATAAGTGGATGACCGGAAAATGAGACTGTGTGGGCCAAGTTAGATTATGAATATGCAAGTTACTTAATTAATATGTAATATGTTTTAATATAACATATCTCTTTAGCATACATTAAAATGAATTGTTTTATTATTTGATGATTTAAACTGTCAGGCTTTCATGTCATTTACTGCCATCTTAAAAAGCTTTCAACTTCTTGTGCATTAAAAAGGTTCATATTTTATCTTTAGCTGCAGTTTTGGAAGTTTTCTTTTCTTAATCTTTAGCACTTTGAGACAGCATCACTGTGGAGCGAGGAGAGCACTTAAATTATTTAGTAGTAATAACTTTGTATCATCTTCTGGCCATTGTAGCAGCAAGACATTTTCATGGCAAGTAGAATATGCGTTGCCTCCATGGTAACAGTGCACGGTGTTGGCTATTGGCTGTTGAACAGGACGGTGATGTACGGTGTTCGGTGGATCAACCTTTGGATGGTTGCTGTAGTTACAGAGTATAATGAGAAAAGACTCACATCGCTTCAGTGATGTATCTACTTCATTTGTGTTTTGTATTTTTTTCTTCCATAGTTTTTATTTTATAACACGAGTGAGGCCGATATAGTGAATTCATTTAGTTAGAAAGACTGCAGTTCATGCCCTCTGCGCAGTATTCTGTTGTTGGCAATGCAAGCAGCTGTACTGTGGAAAATTGCAGAGTTTTGCAAAAGTTTTTTTTGTTGCCCGTGTTAAGAGTGGACTGCTTCATGTTCCCGTCCACTGAGCTTTGTGAACATACACAGATGTTTCATAGAGCCTGGCTAATCACCAGCGTTTATGCGGAGTGCAGTGAGGTATGTAACAAAAGTGCAGCTATCACCGTTAATCACAATTAATTATCACAATCACAGTGCTGCTCAGAATAAATGTGGTTATTATTTCTGTCATTTAGAGATGGGAAGCGTTTAATGCATGACTGAGACGCAGGGCTATCAGCTGTGCCAGGAGGAGGCATTCGATGTTTGTTTGAACACGATGCTCATTTTTCTACAGAAGCCTCTTGCCACTACACTGTGGGTTTATGGCAAATAGGTTCAGTGGTGCATGGATGATCTGTTCAGCAGCATGGGGTCTTTAGCCACATAGAAGATACAAGGTGTTTCCTGTCACCGACTGCGTTCCGCAGGAAATGGGGACACCCTGTGGTGTGTGCGCTGTGGTCCAGGTGGCTTCAGGGCGGGATCATGAACACGATTGTTGTCGTCATAAATGAAGTGCCCCCCCCCGTTCTCTGTCTGTCTCTTTCACCACCTCTGCTTCTGAAGAACTCTCAATTTTATTTAAATGTTTTTTACCTCTGTGTGGAGGGGTGTCATTGTCAGCCCTAGTGGGCCTCCCTGACATATGAGCAGGGTGTCTTTGCAAAAACCAAATTCATTTGTAGCTTTCTCTCTCTCTCTTTTCTGAAATCCCCCCTCCTTTGCCTTCCATGAGCAGACAGCATATTGTGGACGGTTACTATGGAGAGTGCATTTTGCAGTAAGGTCTATGTTGGTTAGTGGTGTCACCTCTTCTTTTATGCATAAAGAAAGGAGAGGGGACCCTTCTTCCCCCTTTGCAGTTAAACTATACCTCTTCACACAGCCCTAAGAGAGACTCCGTCAAATCCATGATCTTATGAAGGAGGTTGACCGTCGCTTTGCCAGACTTACTGTCTTAGAGTTGTTAAGTTGTGTTTTTAGGGCTCTTTGGAGTAGCCTGTTAGCCTGGGGAATGTCTAAGGGGCAATGGAAAACAGATCTCTCTCTCTCTCTGTCTCTCTGTCTCTCTGTCACTCGTACGTAGAAGGAGAGGGGCCTCTCTCTCCAGCAGCAACAGAGGTCTTTTTTTCCTGTGAGGTAGTGGAGGGTTCAGAGAGGTACTGTGCTCTGGGGACTGAGACAGGAAGAGACCCTACAGGCAGACGTTTGGGTTTCACCTGAGGGCCACCTTTTAGGGAGCCGTGCCGCCTGACCTTAGGTGCTCAAAGGTGCCCCCCCCCATCTCTTCTACCTGCCCCTCCCCCTCTGTTTCTGTTCAACTCATGCAGCGTGTCCTTCTCTACCCCCCCCTTTTTTGACTTTCTGTCAAGTTCGGGAAGCAAAGAGCCCTTTCAGACCCCGACCCCCCTTGCTTCTGTACGTAGACATGGGTATTCCACAGCAGTGTAGGCGTGGGTGTCCCTGTAGACGTGAGTTCCCCTCAGCAGTGTAGACGTGGGTGTCCCTGTAGACGTGAGTATCCCACAGCAGTGTAGACATGGGTGTCCCTGTAGACGTGAGTATCCCACAGCAGTGTAGACATGGGTGTCCCTGTAGACGTGAGTATCCCACAGCAGTGTAGACGTGGGTGTCCCTGTAGACGTGAGTTCCCCTCAGCAGTGTAGACGTGGGTGTCCCTGTAGACGTGAGTTCCCCTCAGCAGTGTAGACGTGGGTGTCCCTGTAGACGTGAGTTCCCCTCAGCAGTGTAGACGTGGGTGTCCCTGTAGACGTGAGTTCCCCTCAGCAGTGTAGACGTGGGTGTCCCTGTAGACGTGAGTTCCCCTCAGCAGTGTAGACATGGGTG
Organism: Brachyhypopomus gauderio; assembly: GCF_052324685.1. NCBI lineage: Eukaryota > Metazoa > Chordata > Actinopteri > Gymnotiformes > Hypopomidae > Brachyhypopomus > Brachyhypopomus gauderio. The sequence goes on along the minus strand of NC_135217.1, from coordinate 20,536,637 downwards.
TCCCTGTAGACGTGAGTTCCCCTCAGCAGTGTAGACATGGGTGTCCCTGTAGACGTGAGTGTCCCTCGGCAGTGTAGACGTGGGTGTCCCTGTAGACGTGAGTTCCCCTCGGCAGTGTAGACATGGGTGTCCCTGTAGACGTGAGTTCCCCTCAGCAGTGTAGACATGGGTGTCCCTGTAGACGTGAGTTCCCCTCAGCAGTGTAGTCGTGGGTGTCCCTGTAGACGTGAGTATCCCACAGCAGTGTAGACGTGAGTGTCTCTGTAGACGTGAGTGTCTCTGTAGACGTGAGTGTCTCTGTAGACGTGAGTGTCTCTGTAGACGTGAGTGTCTCTGTAGACGTGAGTGTCCCTCAGCAGTGTAGACATGGGTGTCCCTGTAGACGTGAGTTCCCCTCAGCAGTGTAGACATGGGTGTCCCTGTAGACGTGAGTTCCCCTCAGCAGTGTAGACGTGGGTGTCCCTGTAGACGTGAGTTCCCCTCAGCAGTGTAGACGTGGGTGTCCCTGTAGACGTGAGTTCCCCTCAGCAGTGTAGACGTGGGTGTCCCTGTAGACGTGAGTTCCCCTCAGCAGTGTAGACGTGGGTGTCCCTGTAGACGTGAGTTCCCCTCAGCAGTGTAGACGTGGGTGTCCCTGTAGACGTGAGTTCCCCTCAGCAGTGTAGTCGTGGGTGTCCCTGTAGATGTGAGTATCCCACAGCAGTGTAGACGTGAGTGTCTCTGTAGACGTGAGTGTCTCTGTAGACGTGAGTGTCTCTGTAGACGTGAGTGTCTCTGTAGACGTGAGTGTCTCTGTAGATGTGAGTGTCTCTGTAGATGTGAGTGTCTCTGTAGATGTGAGTGTCTCTGTAGATGTGAGTGTCTCTGTAGATGTGAGTGTCTCTGTAGATGTGAGTGTCTCTGTAGATGTGAGTGTCCCTGTAGATGTGAGTGTCCCTGTAGATGTGAGTGTCCCTGTAGATGTGAGTGTCCCTGTAGATGTGAGTTCCCCTCAGCAGTGTAGACATGGGTGTCCCTGTAGACGTGAGTTCCCCTCAGCAGTGTAGACGTGGGTGTCCCTGTAGACGTGAGTTCCCCTCAGCAGTGTAGACGTGGGTGTCCCTGTAGACGTGAGTTCCCCTCAGCAGTGTAGACGTGGGTGTCCCTGTAGACGTGAGTTCCCCTCAGCAGTGTAGACGTGGGTGTCCCTGTAGACGTGAGTTCCCCTCAGCAGTGTAGACGTGGGTGTCCCTGTAGACGTGAGTTCCCCTCAGCAGTGTAGACGTGGGTGTCCCTGTAGACGTGAGTTCCCCTCAGCAGTGTAGACGTGGGTGTCCCTGTAGACGTGAGTTCCCCTCAGCAGTGTAGACGTGGGTGTCCCTGTAGACGTGAGTTCCCCTCAGCAGTGTAGACGTGGGTGTCCCTGTAGACGTGAGTGTCCCACAGCAGTGTAGACGTGGGTGTCTCTGTAGACGTGAGTTCCCCTCAGCAGTGTAGTCGTGGGTGTCCCTGTAGACGTGAGTGTCCCACAGCAGTGTAGACGTGGATCCCTCAGCAGTGTAGACGTGGGTGTCTCTGTAGATGTGAGTGTCCCACAGCAGTGTAGACGTGGGTGTCTCTGTAGATGTGAGTGTCCCACAGCAGTGTAGACGTGGGTGTCTCTGTAGATGTGAGTGTCCCACAGCAGTGTAGACGTGGGTGTCTCTGTAGACGTGAGTGTCCCTCAGCAGTGTAGACGTGGGTGTCTCTGTAGACGTGAGTGTCCCTCAGCAGTGTAGTTGTGGGTGTCCCTGTAGACGTGAGTGTCCCACAGCAGTGTAGACATGGGTGTCCCTGTAGACGTGAGTGTCCCTCAGCAGTGTAGACGTGGGTGTCTCTGTAGACGTGAGTGTCCCACAGCAGTGTAGACGTGGGTGTCTCTGTAGACGTGAGTGTCCCTCAGCAGTGTAGACATGGGTGTCCCTGTAGACGTGAGTGTCCCTCAGCAGTGTAGACGTGGGTGTCTCTGTAGACGTGAGTGTCCCACAGCAGTGTAGACGTGGGTGTCTCTGTAGACGTGAGTGTCCCACAGCAGTGTAGACGTGGGTGTCTCTGTAGACGTGAGTGTCCCACAGCAGTGTAGACGTGGGTGTCTCTGTAGACGTGAGTGTCCCACAGCAGTGTAGACGTGGGTGTCTCTGTAGACGTGAGTGTCCCACAGCAGTGTAGTCGTGGGTGTCCCTGAGCAGTGGACCCCCTTTATTGTGGATCCCTCTCTTACTTTTTCTCTCAGCTGTAGTGTGGCGGTCCTCATTGCAACAGAGCCTTCTATTCACTCAGCTGTGGAGAAATCCAGACCCAGAATAGGGCTCATTCATATAGCCACACTCAGGCCTGCGTTCTGGGCCCACACTGCTCTCCTTCCACGCGCTGGCCCAGGTGCCAGATCCCGCCCAAGCTAGGCCCTTGACTTTTGCCTGCCTTGTAATCCCAGGTTGGCATTCACGGAAGAACTTGGACTAAACCAGCAGTAGTCTCCTGGATCCTGGAGACTAGATTAAGCCTGCTTCAGAACTCGTACTCTCAGGTACCTTCTTAATGTCTGGCTCTGTAGAATGACTGGATTTGGGCAGTAGGGGTTTTACTTAACACACTGCTGTGCGTCTCATCTCAAACTCACTGACCCGAACACACACAGAAGTCTCGGCCCTGCCTGCGTATAGAGGCTCAACCTTGTGACTGACGCCATTCTGCCCCTGCACAGAACATGCACCCAGTTCCCACAACCAAGGCCTCTATGGATTAGACACACAACAGCTGTATTGTGTGTGTGTGTGTGTGTGTGTGTGTGTGTGTGTGTGTGTGTGTGTGTGTGTGTGTGTGAGAGCGCGCGCGCATGCGTGTGTGTGTGTTCACTCTAGTATGCACACATGCTAAATTGGCAGACAGAGTGGAGAGAGTTCATACAGTACTCCATCAGTGCTTTTAAGGAGAACTGCAAAAAATTAATAAATAAATGAGTCTCAAAGTGCACCGTGAGAGGCTGAACACACCACTACTATTTCTTAATTGCAACCTGTATCGGGGATAAAAAAAATTATATACTGTTATTACGCTTTGCAACAAAAAACACAGTGGATATTTTATATTAAAAACCCAACATGGATGGTCCATTTTCTTTTTGTTCATTTGTACATTTATTATAATACAAATTTCATCTTGTATAATTCCCTGCAATCTATCTACTTACCCAACAGGCTATTAAGCAGATACCTAATCACATGTCCTGGTTTAACATGCAGAATCAGCCCACTGTGTCTGTCTTCAAGACCAAGGCTGCCACGTACTGAGCACTATTTTGCAAGGCTGTGTGTTCCTTTCAGGCTTCCCTGTTGACCAGGTGCATAGCCAAATATTTACAAGGCTGCACGGTTTGCGCTGTTGTTTGATAATGGTTGGAACTGGTGCTGTCTTGTTTCTATAGTATCATGAGTTCTGCATTTTAGATATTCCACCGTGCAGCAGCTTCATCAGAGGTTCATTCACAGAGACTCTGGCAGTGGCTGTGAGTCAGTGTGTGTCCCTAAAACATGGTCAGCTTTACCAGATGTTGAGAAGAAGCTGAGGGCTTCAGTAGTTTGATCTCCTTCTTCCTCTTCCTTGATCTCAGACTGTCAGACCTCATTTCTCCATTGCATGTACTGGTGGTCTCCTATGGGCTAATGAACACTACTCTAAACATTCATTAAAATCTCTCCACCTTGTGAAAGGAAACACATGAATTGAAAAGCCCTCTTTATACACTTTCTCTGTGTAATTAATATGTTATATGTGCGCGCGCACACACGTATGTAGCTCAGGTTGGTCTTTTAGGCATGTTTTGTCTTCCATGTAGTAGAAATGGTGTAGTTTTGTTTTTTGGAAGCACGATCTTCTGAGCCGTGTTGGCGTAGCCGTGCAGAGGTGCGTCCTGGGCAGATGTTCGCTTACGTTAGTTTTGTTCTGTTTCCTGCGCGATCGCTCCCACATCCCCAACCCACCCCCCCGCTTCGCACGGTGAGGGCAGCGTTTCTGTAAGCTCTGATGATGTGATGCACCTTAGAGTGTGCGCGCGCACACACAAATGAATGAAGTACATGTAATGGTGTGGGTGGGTGTGGGAGAAAGTACTTAGCCATGAGGTGTGTGTGTATGAGAGAGAGAGAGAGAGAATGTTTCGGAGCGTTGATCTAATGACTCATGAGTTGAGTACTGTGTGTGTGTGGTTGGGTGAGTAGGTGTAAGGAACATGGCAACCTCCACTACCACCACCTCCTCCTGCTCCACGTCACTGTCTGCCCCCTTCTGCCCCCAGGGGAACGAACAGCTAGCCCACAGCCTCTCACCCCGTCCACACCAGTCAAAGTGCCTCAAAATGTTCTACACAGCCATCTTTTGTGCTGTCAGCTGTTTCGACAAGCATACATGTGATTGCTTGTGTTTGTGGGACAGCATCTCACCTGAAGCACCATTTTCACCACACTGGGTCTGGAAACTGACTGTCCCCGACCGTGTGTGTGTGTGTGTGTGGTGCAGGCACAGGCTTTGCAGTCTGGGCCGCGTCTTCAGGGGGAGAGCACTCAGCCCAGGGAGAGAACCTTGAAACAAACAACCAAAACCCCCCTGAAAGCCCAAAGCTGACGAGCCGTCCCTGGGCTGCCTCAGCAGCTGTTGCTCTCTGAGCTGCCTTTGCTTTTGAATGGGACTGGTCCGAGGCAGAGGGCCTCCAACACAGGGCCTTATGACTCAAGCGGCAGTGAGTCACACGCTCTGACATTCGCCTTTTTCCTTTTTTCTTCTTCTTCCCCCTCTTGCCTTTTAATTTATTTATTTTCTCTCAGATCGTAGCGTAGGATCGAGCCGGCGGGGCTGCCGTCTGCCTGCCCACTCTTCCCATTTCGCTTTGCAAGAATGGCGTCAGGGAGGTTTCTGTTTACGAGAACGGCGTGGCGGGGACGTGGCGGGGGCGTGGCGGGGCATTGCGATGGCATGTTTGCAGATGCAAGATTAGCCTCCGCGTTTCATTTGGTGGATCAGCTGGCACGTCAGTCACTTTGAGAGCGAACCACAGACGCCGTTTCCAGGAAACGTGTGAATGGCGTCGGTTTGTGAAGGAAGTTTTCGGCACACGTGGGGCCACGAGATTTTAACGCGATTCGCCGGGCCGTGGATTTCGAGTGACTTGTGTCTTCTAGAATGCGCTGGTGGAGTCGTGTGACGCATTGTGGTTCTGGCACGGGCTGGGCCACAGACGACGCGGGCCGGAAACGCCTCGGAGGCGGCCGCCGGTGACGTGAGCCCTGGCTGTGTCAGCATGCAGCGTGCTCTCCCCCCACACCGGGTCACTGTTCTCCTCCCAGACGCCCGACGCGCAAGACGTCTTATGAACAGAAAAAAGAAGAAAACAAAGAGGAGAAGCTGTTAGTGTGCCGAGGGTGACACCGTGTCAGGAAACCGCTAGCAGCTGCTGGTGACGGCCTCTGTCTGCTCGCTGTGGAGTAGTGCATCCACACACGCCTGCACTGACAGCTTTTCTTATCCACTTATGTCTTTTCCCACATGTAATGGCCAAGCCCAGTACTGAACTGATACAGCCTTACACAAGCACCAGCTGTAACGCTGTCATAGTAACCGTCCTGTTACATGCACATGCTGTAGGGGGATGTTCTGTGCTCTTATGTCTCTAAACCTGGTGATTCCATATTTTGCCATGTTAATCTATTGATTTCTCTTGTTGTAAGTCAAGCATGCTTAACAAAGTTAACTTTTTTCCATGATTTAATATGAAAGATGTCTGCAGTCGAAACTCGATTTGTGCAGATCCAACATTCAAAGGTTTGTTTTTGACTAGAAAATGTAAAGAAACCAAAAAAAAAGTTTTGGATACAAATATAAAAATGTTTATCAACCATACACAAATTAATTCTAAAACGTTACACACTCACACAGTCAGGGGATGCTAGGGTCTTCGTGTTCTACATAGTCAGCAGATATTGAGTTTTCTCCTGCTTCCCTAACCCATACAAATATGGGAGCTGACAGTATATCTAGTGAACGCTCACATTTAACCAGACGTGTGTCTTCTCTATAGTATTCTGCATTTCAGTGATGCCTTTAACCAAAAGCTTGGCCCTCCTTTGCCCCCCCAGGAGCCGTTGGGGCCCAGTCCCTCTTCTCCTTGCCGCGGAGGCCCGGCTATGGCACCATGGGGAAGCCCATCAAGCTGCTGGCCAACTGCTTCCAGGTGGAGATCCCCAAGATGGACGTCTACCTCTATGAGGTTGACATAAAGCCTGAGAAGTGCCCACGCAGAGTCAACAGGTACGCCGCGTGGGAGAGGACGTGATGGTGCCGTCTGACGGAGGTCTCGCACCTCCCGGCCTTATGAACCGCCATTTTCTTACGAACTTGCGTTTTGTTCGGCTGCTGTTTGGACAGCCCTGGCTTTCTTAACCTGCCTGGGGACACATGCAGACTGTCTGTGGTGTGTGTCTGTAGGGAGGTGGTGGACTCCATGGTGCAGCACTTCAAGGTGACCATCTTTGGGGATCGCAGGCCAGTCTACGATGGGAAGAAAAGTCTCTACACGGCCAACCCGCTGCCCGTGGCTCCAGCGGGGGTAAGCCCGGGTCCGACGTGCACCCCGTTCTCCTTCTGCTGCCAGCTCACTCGGAAATGACGTTATTTATAAAGAATAGTCTTTATTCGTTGCTTAATAGTCTACCGGAGCTCTAGTGGTCTGTGAGTCATCACATCTTGCGTAAGCTTATTTGCTCTTTGTAGAACCTCTAGTGCTTTTACCATCAAATGACCCCACTCGAACATGTAGTGTCTCGGCCCGTTAAAAGTGTGCTGCGTTCTTCCACAGGTGGACCTGGACGTCACCCTGCCCGGAGAAGGGGGCAAAGACAGGCCTTTTAAGGTCTCCATCAAGTTTGTGTCCCTGGTCAGCTGGCACCTCCTGCACGAGGTCCTGACGGGCCGCAGCATGCCCGAGCCCCTGGAGCTGGACAAGCCCGTCAGCACCAACCCGGTGCACGCCGTGGACGTGGTGCTGAGACACCTGCCCTCCATGAAGTGAGTGGACGCTCTCCGTCCTCTGTGCCTGTCGCACGTGAGCGCACGTGCCACGTGATCCGGAATGTGGAGTGGCAGCCTGGCAAGCGCTACCTGATAGACCTGCTGTTTCATATTTGCATGAAGGTTATGCTCTGCTGCGTGCATGAGATGGCAAACATTCAGTTCGGGCATATTTGTGCCCCCCCCCCCTTTACAAAAAATCTCATTAGAGTTATTAGTCTTGACGTCTGCATCAGACGTGACTTTGTGATGTTTCGATTTGCTAAGCAAACATTTCGGTCTGAATGTAGATCTGATCTGTGCGTGAAAGCAGCTGGTCCTGTCTTATCTCCCGGCTGGCTTAATTTGGTAGAGAAAACATGGCTAGCTTGTAAGTGACATGCTGTTGGTTGCCGAACCGAACCTGGGTCTCTTGCATACCATTCAGCCGAAGGATCACTTCTAAAGCTTCAGTAGAATCTCCTGTGTAAAAGTTTTGTTGTTGTAAGGTTTGTTGTTACGTGAGGCCTTGTACATCTGTAACGTTCCCACACTCATTCAGAATTACAGTGCAGAGTACAAGCAGTTAACCTTGGAGCTCCGCATAGTGCTCTCCCACCAGCCGGGTCACAACCAGCTCGGAAACTTTCACAAAGTCCAGTTCAACAATTTCACCTGTTTCTGTGGAACTTTACTGATACTGCACGACAGGAAGAAATGAACAGATGTTGGTTAGCAGTGGTTAATATCAGAAATATTCAACCCCCTCGCCTCAGAAAAACATTATAGTGATTAGGGCTGCCACGATTAGTTGACTATTAAAATAGTCGATGACTAATTTAATAGTCGATGCATTGGTTTTTTTTTTTTTTTTTTTTTTTTTTTTGTTTTTTCTCTCCAAACTGTTGCTGCAGTTTCCACTGTTGTGTCTGCCTTTCTGTCCTTGACGCACATGAGCAGTAGTGGAAACGACATCCCAGGACGCTATACAGACAGGCTCTGGTATCATGGCTACCCGGCTACGGAACTCAAAAGTGTGGGATCACTTTAAGAAAATGAAAGAGAAACGCGTGCAATGCAATATCTGCAAGGCAGAACTTTCCTTCCACGGCAGCACAACCGCGATGCACGAGCACCTGAAAAGGTTGTGGCTGATTGTGACAGTGATGAAGAGGGACCGTCATCTCAGTAATCTAAACTGCTAGTTAGCTGTTAAAATCGGTGTAAACAGAGCGTTAACTTAGTACTTACTCATGTTGATAGTTGTAAAAGTTAGCATTAGCGATGGCGATTTGTTTCATTAGTCTTAGCATGCATTCATGTGTTTTCTGTCAAACACAAGTCAGTGAGACCAAAACTTTATTTTTTTGTTTCAGGTACCTACCTAATTTGATTTAAATGTAGCTAAGTTTGATGCCAGAGACAAATAAAAGAAAGAAAAACCTAAAAAAAAATTCTTTATTAATGTATTTATTTTTGTGTTGTTTAAGCCAGTGCCTTATCCTTATTTTAATAATTGTTTGTTGCAACCAACTGCATATTTCATTAAAGGTTTAATGAACTGTGATATAAATTGTTTATTTTTAGTTTGCATATAGCTGAAATCAAATGATGATTATATAATAGCAGCTGCATTCTAGTGCCATAAGCTGTGTGTGTTATATTCAATTAACATATGATCCTATTAGTCGACTAATCATAAAAATAATCGGTGATTAATCGACTATAAAAATAATCGTTTGTGGCAGCCCTAATAGTGATGGCAAAATAATGACAAATGACCTCAACAGTATTTGTTGGTACATGTCTGTTTTGACAACAGAAGTTGACTTAACCTTGAAGTTCAAATGAAAAATGTAACTTAACACATGTGCATTCTCATTCAACCTCCAGCTTTAATACTTTGTGGAGCATCCATTAGATTTTAGAACTTCCGACAAACGTTTTCACTAAGTATTGATGAGCTTTTTACACCTCTCAGTTGGAATCTTGGCCCATTCTTTTCGTGCTGAAGACTCTAGTTCAGGGATGCTTAATGCTGCAACTGCCTTCTTTAAATCTCACCACAGATTTACAAGATCAGGTTTAGATCTGGTGACTGAGAAGGCCGATCCAAGACATTCCAGGATCTTTTTCTCAACCAAGTTGACTTGGTGTGCTCGGGACCAATGATTGTGAAGGATTAATTTGTTAACTGAAGGTATCACATTCCTCTTTATAATGGTCTGCTATTTCTGGGAATCCATGATGCCAGGTACACAGTCAAGATTACCAGGTCCTGCCCCACATCATTGATGACCCACCTCCGTGTTTGACTGTGGGGATGGTCTTCTTCTGTTCCACATGTCCGACCACTGGACCGCTGGTCCATGTGTCCAGTCAGTTCCAGTTTGGTTTCATCAGTCCATAGAACTGTATCCCAAGACTCTGAAGCCTTCTCCAAATTCCTCCTGGCATATTCTAGTCAACTGTTTGATGTTCCTTGTGGTCCAGAGTGGGGAGCATGTGTGGCCATGAGGTCCAGTTGCCGCTGAAGCACTTGTTCCAGCCTTCATCACGTCATCCTGTAGGTGTCTTGCACTCACACAGGGGTTCTTCTTAGTTTTTCATGACCAAGTTGAGATGCTAGGTTTTGGACATGTTCTTCTACCCAAGAACCTTTAGGTGTGATGAAATAAGCTTTTGTGAAAGTTCCTTTGTCTTTCCAATGATTGCAACTCACCTTGAGTGCCTTCATGGTGAGGTTTATATATGCATGACAGCTAAAGTAAATGAAGGATCATTATGGAGATTCCAAAGCCTTCATTTTCTTTCAACTCCACTTTAGTCCATAAAAGCTGTCAGAAAGCTTTAAAAGCAACAATATTATATAAGGGTGAATAACTGTGACATGGCTATCTTTAACAAAACATGCTGTTACACACATTCTACTACATGTATTTTTTGTTCTGATTTTATGCATCACTCAACTCATAAAGAAGTCATCCAAAGCAGAATCTTAAATTTGACTAAACTTTAATTGATAAATTCTTAAAATCTTTGGAGGCTTGAAGGCGTACATCAGCAGCTGATGAGCTGGCCGAGTTCACATCACTTCAGCGAGGAACATGCAAAGGGTCTTTTAAAAGACAGCAAGTAGTGTTTCCATAGTTGTGCCATGTCTTCCCTGTGGGGCGTTCCTGTAGTTATGAGGGGAGCTGCGTCTCCTCGAGCCCAGTTCTCAGACAGACACGCATTTTCCAAAATCGGGTTTTTTATATGGACAAGAAAAGAGAAATATTGCAAAGGCGAAGCCACAAATTGCAATTGCAAACACAACTGACCAATTGTCTATTTATTATCTTGCAGCAGTTCTTTTGCAATGCAAAATTTTTCTTTGTGCTTCTGATGATGCCTCACGAATGTAATTTTCCGCCTCCACTGGCCACGCCCCTTCTCTTTCCCCGCCCACCCATGTCAAAAAGGGGTCAAAGCAGCATTGCAAATGACAGAAGAGGGAGACACGGGGAGGGAGGGGGGGGGGGGTGCTGGAACCAAAAAAAAAACTCAAAAGAAATAAATTGCAAAAGAGTTGCTGCAAAGAATTTTTGCAAGTTCAGTTTCTCAGTTTTATTGGCAAATGCATTTGTTTATTTATTTCTTGCAACAGCCAGTCATCTTTTTTTTTGCTATATTTCTTTCTTTTTTTCCCCCTTATCCGTATTAAAGACATTACCACTCTATAATGATCCGCTCGACATGTTGGAGCTGGGAAAGTGCAGAGAGCAGGAGAGACAGGACGGTGTGCAGTAAACAGCCCACCTGTGGAGTCCTGGGCAAAATCTTGGCAGTCTCGAATGGCTGCACTGGAAAGTAGCGTGTAGTTTACACAACCGCTGCAGTCAGGATTCCCAACAAATGATCATCATTCTTCAGTAGCCTGGGCTCCATCAAACCGCAAATCCAACATGTATTACATTGCATTTATTTCTATACGTTACATGTACACATTATGGGGTGTTTACTTATGGCCATGTTTAAGCAGTGAAAACCTTCCAGTAGTAGGTTGCCTACATGACGGGACCCTGTACCCAAACCAGAGGGGGGAGAGGGGAGCTGAATCTAAACGGACGGACCCCCCCCCCCACACAGAGATGAGGTGGAGGTTCAGCCCCCACCACAGAGATGGGGTGGAGGTTCAGCCCCCCCACAGAGATGAGGTGGAGGTTCAGCCCCCACCACAGAGATGAGGTGGAGGTTCAGTCCCCCCACAGAGATGGGGTGGAGGTTCAGTCCCCACCACAGAGATGAGGTGGAGGTTCAGTCCCCCCGCAGAGATGGGGTGGAGGTTCAGCCCCCACCACAGAGATGAGGTGGAGGTTCAGTCCCCCCACAGAGATGGGGTGGAGGTTCAGCCCCCCCACAGAGATGAGGTGGAGGTTCAGTCCCCACCATAGAGATGGGGTGGAGGTTCAGCCCCCACCACAGAGATGGGGTGGAGGTTCAGCCCCCCCACAGAGATGAGGTGGAGGTTCAGCCCCCACCACAGAGATGAGGTGGAGGTTCAGTCCCCCCACAGAGATGGGGTGGAGGTTCAGTCCCCACCACAGAGATGAGGTGGAGGTTCAGTCCCCCCGCAGAGATGGGGTGGAGGTTCAGCCCCCACCACAGAGATGAGGTGGAGGTTCAGTCCCCCCACAGAGATGGGGTGGAGGTTCAGTCCCCCCACAGAGATGGGGTGGAGGTTCAGTCCCCCCACAGAGATGGGGTGGAGGTTCAGTCCCCACCACAGAGATGAGGTGGAGGTTCAGTCCCCACCACAGAGATGAGGTGGAGGTTCAGTCCCCCCACAGAGATGAGGTGGAGGTTCAGCCCCCCCACAGAGATGGGGTGGAGGTTCAGCCCCCCCACAGAGATGAGGTGGAGGTTCAGTCCCCACCACAGAGATGGGGTGGAGGTTCAGCCCCCCCACAGAGATGAGGTGGAGGTTCAGCCCCCCCCACAGAGATGAGGTGGAGGTTCAGCCCCCACCACAGAGATGGGGTGGAGGTTCAGCCCCCACCACAGAGATGGGGTGGAGGTTCAGCCCCCACCACAGAGATGGGGTGGAGGTTCAGTCCCCCCACAGAGATGAGGTGGAGGTTGTTGTGCTCGGCGTTTTAGCTTTCGTTCTTCGTCCCAGTGGGCTCAGTAATGGTCTGAGTCTAGTGTGAAGACTTCTTCCCTGGTCCTTTATGCACTAACCCAGGAGTGGCCAACCTGCGGCTCTTTGCCTGGTTTCATGCGGCTCCCCAGCCGGTCTGCACGCTCACCTGCACTAACGGTCTGTGCCATGGCCTGGTTACCTCATCAACTCTGAGGGCGACACACTGCTACATCTTCGTGGTGCGCGGTTTGTTTACAAGCCTAGCGAGCCGCTAATACTTTTAAAACGGGCGTAGTGGAAAACACGCATTTGACTGTCTTCACACGAGTTACAAATTTGCCAACTACTGGCGATCGATCGATCGCGATATAATACTTATTTTTGTCCATTACACCCCCCCAACAATGTACGCTCGCCATCCCCACCCCCCTCAACAATCTACACTGTCCTCTTCCGGTCAACAATCTACACTCACCACCTCCTGTCAACAATTTACATGCCCATGTATGATGTGGCTCTTTGCCGTAACACAGTATAAAAAAGTGGCTCTTGGTCTCTGACGGGTTGGCCACCCCTGCACTAACCTGTAGAGCTCCGGGAGACGGTGGCGCTGGAGTGTGAGCTGCTGGCCCAGGTGCAGCCAGTCATGGATCAGGGGTCTGTGTGACCTCTGCTCAAAGCAGCAGCGTCTCGGATGATCAGAACCTCCAAAACAGCAGAATTATTCTGCATATTTAAGTTAAGGCCCGTACAAGTGACTGACATGAAGAGGTGGACGTGGAAGGAGGCGGGTGTCCGTTTTGATGGAGTCACGGGTGCAAGAATCGACCCAAGACGTGTACGTTCGCATTCCAGGAGTACGCGTAGCCACGTACGTTTACTCTACCGATCTGATTCAGCCTTTTGCTCCGCCCCCTCTCTGCCTGTTGTTTCCAGGTACACGCCGGTGGGTCGGTCGTTCTTCTCGGCGCCGGAGGGCTACGACCATCCTCTGGGCGGGGGGAGGGAGGTGTGGTTCGGCTTCCACCAGTCCGTGCGGCCCGCCATGTGGAAGATGATGCTCAACATTGACGGTAAGAGGCAGGAAGTGTGTGGGAACTGCTTGGAGTGTTGCTATGGAGACAAGGGGCAGCCTCTTTCTGACTGAATGTCTGATGGGTTGATGACGACGTACATCTGATTGTGGGTGTTGGGGGCAGCTCTCTCCCCCACCCCCCCCTCTGTCCCTCTTTCTCCCTTTCTTCCTGCTCTCTGTCTTTGAGTGATCCTCTCTCCCACACACACACACCCACTCTTCAGTGAAAGACGTTGTTTTTCAGTGGGCTGAACTCTGTTTTCAATCCACCCACTGTCCCCCTGCCCTTATGAAAGCAGTTCTCTATCATCACCCTCCTATTTCTCATAATGGAGTCAGTAGATGCAGAAAGGGCGTTTAAGAGCAGATGACTGAGGCTTGGCTTCCAGTCTTAACGACTCCTTGGTGCAAGTTTAGTACCAATTAGTGATGATGATGAACCTGATTTATTGACCTTACTACCTGATTTATTGACCTTACTACCTGATTTATTGATCTTGCTACCATCTGATTTCTCACTCCTGGCTGTGCTGGAAATGGGTCATGGCTTGTTAAATGCCCAGAGCCGTTAGTTGTCGTTACACACATACACAATAGGACTATGTGGAGTTAAGAGGTTTCCTTACTCCAACCCAGTGGTTCTCCGGTTCCCCGGTGGTCCCCCCCCCAAATTCTTGCTCATCAGGTAAGAAGCAAGGTTGCGCTGTCCTGAGTGTCACGGTTGCCCTGATTGGTTGTCCTGTCTCAAGTGAAGAAACCACAGAGGTTCCTCAGAGAACTGAACACCCATAACCTCAGCGTTCAGCTCATCTGCTCCTTACCAGGCTGTGTCTGAACTGCAGGTTTGGGGACTGAGCCGGAAACCTGCAATGTTGAGGCTCTTCAGGAGTGGCATCAGAGAATCCTGCCACGGAGTGTGTGTGTGAGTGTGTGTGTGTGTGTGTGTGTTTACGAAAGCGTGGAACACATCGGGGCTCATCTGTGTGCCAGCCACACCCTGTAAATCGACACCAAGGACTCAGAGTTCCCCACAACAGTTTTTTTCCTCACCATAAATGGATTGAGAGAAATACATGTTTTTTATTTTATTTTAGCTTCTTAGCTTGGGTAACTATAAGGTCATGTCAGGCCATTCTGGGCTCTTCAGGCCTCTGGAGACTAGTTATGGTTTCTGTTTCTGCAATGAGTTGTGCTGTAAATCCAGGAAGTGTTTGTGGCAGTGAGGGGATCTTTCATAATTATGTGATGGTTGCTAAACAGCTTGGGCTGCTGCGTGCATCTCGGTAATTTGGACTTTAGATTGTATTTTAGTGTTTGTCAAAACATGATTTTATTTTAGATCTCACTTAATCACAGTAATTATAATGTTATTCTATAGTTATAATGCATAACCAAAAATGTGCGTATGTACTTATGTTGTACTTATGTCATAAGTACTTATGACTTAGTCTCATTTACACCATGCTAACTACAGACTACTCTATGCTCGAAGGGTTTCGCACATGCCCGGTTCTCTCCCGTGCCTGGGCAGTCTTCTTCCCTGGATAATACGGCCAGGTGTTTCTGCAGTAGCTGATTCTGCTCGAGTCCAACTTTGCGTGGGGAGTTGTGTTCATTCGAGGTGTTCCTGTTTCCCTGTCCCGCAACCTAGTGTCGGCCACGGCCTTCTACAAAGCACAGCCGGTGATCCAGTTCATGTGTGAAGTTCTGGACATCCACAACATTGACGAACAACCTCGCCCCCTCACAGATTCTCACCGAGTCAAATTCACCAAAGAAATCAAAGGTGAGCTGTTTTGAGTGGCTGTTGATGTCGTGTGTTTTTGTTTATCTCTGTTTGTTTTTAAGAGCTCAGATTGCTTGACCCATGTTTCCTCCCAAATTATGTGTCATTTCCTTCTTCAAAGCTGACACATGACTGGTCCCGTTTTGACTGGACCGGTGACTCATAGTGGAATAAAACCATGTGGAACTATGTGTAATCTGGTGTAATGAGTGCAGATCCTGGTCCTTACAGCCGGGGAAGAAAGCAATATCTGATGAATCACTTTTATTTTGGGGAAAGGTCTCACTTTTTAATAATTTGAGGGCAGCAATATATAGTTTATAAGGTGACTGTTGTAGCGCAGTGGATGGAGAACTTGGTAATGACTCAATAAGTATGTTATGGAGCCCAGTTCATGGTCTCACGTGTCTCCAATAAAAGTAAATCAGGAGGGGAAGTTATGACAGAGTTTGCTGCATTAAAGATGGTCCATTCCACCTGTAGTTCATCGTCATAAGCTGTTTTAATTCCATTCTCTTGACTACCTGTGTGTGTGTGTGTGTAGGTCTTAAGGTGGAGGTGACGCACTGCGGAACTATGCGGAGGAAGTACAGGGTGTGTAACGTGACCCGCCGGCCCGCCAGCCACCAAACGTGAGTCACTGTGGGATTCAGGGGCGGAGCCTGCGTAGAGGGGAGGGGCTGAAGTTCGGCCTCTGAGGCATGCCACGCTGCAGAACTCTGGGCCAGCCCTTAGCCAGTTGATCAGGGCCTTCAGTAGCATCTGACTGTTACGACTGGGTGTGTCTGAAGCTCATCAAGGCCCAGGTTTAATTAGGAGTCTCTGGCTCACGTTACAGTAGATGAATGTGTCACTCCAACGTGTCATGAAGGACGCAGAACGAGTGAGCATGATGGCACTTGCAGAAGGCTAAGCTCCCGAGTGTGCTGGGTTTGGCCGCTGCCGTTTATTTTGTGTTGAGACTAAAAGCCACAATACCACAGCTTTTATTAGAAATGTCTAGTCTTGAAATGTCTTAATTTTTAAGGAATGAAAATCACTTTTGTTAATAAATCCTGGAAGCTAGTAGAGAACAGTTATGCAAATGATAATAGCAAATTGTTCATTTGTTCTGGATCTGACCAGCCTTTGTCCATTCTTAGCTTTTTGTATTTGAAATACTTATTCTAGCATCTTTACATCTTTTGCCTGAGGGAGGACGTTATCCTTTGCTCCCTGGCGCCCCCTGCTGTATGTGTCTCAGTGGTGTAAGTTTGCGCTCTGGCTGCCTGCAGGTTCCCCCTGCAGCTGGAGAACGGGCAGACAGTCGAACGCACAGTGGCTCAGTATTTCAGAGAAAAGTACAACCTGCAGCTGAAGTACCCTCACCTGCCCTGCCTGCAGGTGGGCCAGGAGCAGAAACACACCTACCTGCCCCTCGAGGTGAGACCACGCCGTCCTTAAAGGAGTGCTTTGAAAAAACTTTTTTTGGTATTAACTAGGGGTGTCACGATTCTCTAAATCCTCCATTCGATTGTATTTCCGATTTTAGGGTCACGATTAGATTCGATTCTCGATTTACAGCAGCGAGGCCTATGCCAGTTTTAGATTAGTCTATGGTCAGTCATTGATTTGATTAATCAAATTTACAATATCTTATTTCAAAAGGTGGGTTTGATATAAGTGATGCAAAGTGATACAAGTGATCTGTAATACACCACATTGGGCACTAATGGTCAAATTTAAATAATTAAATTAAGATAAATAACAATCTTGTTCTCAGTGGAAAACAACAAAAACAACAAATACTAATAACAAAAATGAGGTCACAGAGGGTACCTGCTATC
This sequence comes from Brachyhypopomus gauderio, assembly GCF_052324685.1. Classification (NCBI taxonomy): domain Eukaryota; kingdom Metazoa; phylum Chordata; class Actinopteri; order Gymnotiformes; family Hypopomidae; genus Brachyhypopomus; species Brachyhypopomus gauderio. The sequence continues at coordinate 20,519,769 of NC_135217.1, read as the reverse complement.
TAGTGGCTTTTTTTGGTAGCAGCAGTGTGCACTATTAAAACAGCAATGTGCAACATAAAATAAATAATAAAAAAATACAAGAACAGTACAAAATAGAACAAATAAAGCCATAACAAACTAAACTCTATCCTACAAAATTTCTTAAACAAAAAAAGGACAACATTTTAGTTGTAAGATGCGACCTTAATTTGCGTAGTGTGGGTGATTGCGTAGCTTGGAGGGATGGATCGTCGATCCTCTTTTTGACTTCAAGGCTCGAGATCGTGACATAATTTCGATCGATTTATCGAAAATCGTGACACCCCTAGTATTAACAGTGAAAAAGCAGTCAGGCAATGGTAGCATTGTGCTAACACAATTTTAACGCTCTTAATTAGCGTAGCTTAAATGCTTGGTTAGCGATTATAAGCATAATTAGCGTTTTTGAGTGACGCCTTTAACACATTCTGTTGTTGCGTCCCTTCTGTCTTCGTGACAGGTGTGTAATATCGTAGCTGGGCAGAGGTGCATCAAGAAACTGACGGATAATCAGACGTCCACAATGATCAAAGCCACAGCGCGCTCAGCCCCAGACAGACAGGAGGAGATCAGCAGATTGGTGAGTGCCGCCCTGCTGTCTGGAGACGACAATGCAGCCTGTTCCTGGATGGCCAGAGTCCTTTTCTTACTCAAACACACCTGGCCTGTCTGTGTAGTCAAGTTTAACTGGTGTGTTTCAGCACGGAAGTTTCCAAACTGCTGGACTCCAGCTCTCTGCCAGTTATCCGCTTCTTTTCTACATGTAGTTAGTTAACCAGATTTGCATTTCGTTACATTTGGGAATTGGCTTCATCAGAGGGCTTCAAAGACGTTTATTAAATATTGCAGAAAGCGCCTGCTGTCTGGGAGTTTTAAGTTAATTGCATGAGGATGAGGTCCGAGGTTAATTGAGGTCTGTGGGCCTTGGGTTTCATCAAGTGTCTGTTGATGAGCTCTGTGTGGTCACTGCTGGCTCTCGTCCAGAACCTGACTGAAGTCTGCACGAGTCTGTATGAGCGGCGCCAAGGCCTAGCTGCCCTCGTACGTCTGACGGGGTGAGACGTGATGTGGGCGCACTCTCTCCGACGGGGTGAGACGTGACGGCGTGAACAAAGGCGCGCGGGACGCACCTGCTCGGCGGCCGAGCTTCTAAAAATAACGATTCCATGTTGGTGTTGCGAAGCAGAAGCAAACTGAAGACTGAATTCATATGGGGCGTCACGCCCACAGGTCGTCGCTGCTCTCTGCGCGAGCGTTTCTCAGCAAAAAGCTTAGCGAGAGCCACATTGTGGTCTCGGTGGGCACAAATTGCACTCGGTGAAAAACAGAATGTTGGATGAATGGACATTTCATTCCACCCCCCCCCCCCCCCCCCCCCCTCTTTCTTTCTCTCTCTCCCCGTCTCAGGTACGCAGTGCCAACTACGAAGCAGACCCCTTTGTGCAGGAGTTTCAGTTTAAAGTGCGGGACGAGATGGCCCACGTTACGGGCCGCGTGCTGCCCGCACCCATGCTGCAGTACGGGGGCAGGGTGAGCTCAGAGCACTTCCTGGTACCCTTCCTTTAAATCACACACATCTCTCCTCGTCTGTCTGTCTGTCTGTCTGCCTGTCTGGCTCCTCCACTGGAGGAACTAACCCCCTTTCTAAACTCTGCTGCTGTGATTGTGTGTGTGTGTGTGTGTGTGTGTGTGTGTGTGTGTGTGGCACAATAACCACTGTGCGAACCGGCACCATAACAAAACACCTTCCTTGATGTGCTGTGTGTGTGTGTGTGTGTGTGTGTGTGTGTGTGTGTGTGTGTGTGTGTGTGTGTGTGTGTGTGTGTGTGTGTGTGTGTGTGTGTGTGTGTGTGTGTGTGTGTTTTCTAGTCCAGAAGGGCCACAGTGTTGCAGTAAACAGACCTGTTTCTACTCATGAATGGAATATCCAGCTTCTCGTGTGCTTAGTCATGTTTGTTGGAGCTGGAAAACCATTAAACTGTGGCTCTTCTGGACAGATTACTTGTATGTAATGTGTAGACAGTAAATCCAATTAAAGAATTAGGAGTAACAACAAACAGTGGTTGTTATTATATGGTTATTAAGTAACCTAGATCTTAACGTTAGAATTATAGATAGTAAACAGTAGATAAAAGCTCTTAATATGCTGTCTTCTTGACTAAAATGTAGATTAGTTAAATTGTAAACTAGTTAAAATGTAGACTAGTTAAAGTAGTTTTTGGTTTTGTAACTTGACCTGGTATTTTCTGAGTTTCATAAACATTTTCATATTTGTGTAAAGCATCTGAGGCTAGTCAGCACTGCTAAAACCTGCATGATTGAATAGTTTACGTCCTCATTTTGGGTGTGGGTGGGTGGATGTGTGTGTTCACGCGGTCACGTGCGGCACATCAACCCTGAGCTGTCGTTCCAGAACCGGACGGTGGCCACGCCCAGCCACGGCGTGTGGGACATGAGGGGGAAGCAGTTTCACACGGGCGTGGAGATCAAGATGTGGGCCATCGCCTGCTTCGCCACGCAGAGACAGTGTCGCGAGGAGGTGCTCAAGTAAGACCTGCAGCCTTGAGAGCGAGAACGCTACGGGCGGGAGCCCTGCCCGTGTGAACCGGGCTGGACCAAACCCAATCACGCCACACATCACCTGCTTTGGCAGTGCAGTCCTGTTTTTAAAGGCCCCTTTTTACCCAAAAATGGTTTATAAGGTACTTGACAGCGTATCTGTTAGTAAAGGCCTGGCGTGCTGTTCTCTGCATGCGAGAACGGCACATTTTTTTACGCTTATTGTTAGTATATCACTTCAACACTGAACACTCAAGGCCCGCCAGCAGGTGTCCGTGGGAGTCCAGGCCCTGTAAAGTCTTGGTGTCCTGAAGCCCTTTTAGCGGGTGTGTAAGCCATCACCCGCTGTTAACACACTCCGCTCAAGACGTTTGGTCAGCACAGCAGCAGAGAGGCCCGACGTTGTACAGTGTTGCCCTAGAAACTGAATACCAATCACGTGAAACCATGATGTTCTCAGTGAGCTTTCAGAGCCTGTTTACGTTCCTCTTATATGCCAGGTCTCCTTTACAACTCTTCAAGATTATTTATGCGATTGTAAAGCAGCAGTAAGTGGACGTGCTTATATGTTCTTCATGTTCCTCATGAAGATTTGTGCCGTTTCTCCTGCAGGGGCTTCACGGACCAGCTGAGGAAGATCTCGAAGGACGCGGGGATGCCCATCCAGGGCCAGCCGTGCTTCTGCAAGTACGCACAGGGAGCCGACAGCGTGGAGCCCATGTTCAGACACCTGAAGAACACCTACTCCGGCCTGCAGCTCATCATCGTCATCCTGCCTGGGAAGACCCCCGTCTATGGTACGCCCAGGGAGCCCCACAGCAGAAGTGTGTGGCGCCGGTCCACGATGGGGCGTCTGTACCGAGTTAGCTACATGCACACCTACATTTTGTCTTAGAGACAAATATTTTCAAAAGTAAATATTTTATAAACATGCGTGTCACTATATATCTGCTGGTGTGCCCATGAGCAGAGTTTGAAAGGTTATACTGAGGGTGTTTATGGGTGTTAATGAGAATCTTACCAGTGTTACTGCTGTTCATTTAAGATGGGAAATAATAACCCTGGAATGTGTGTACAGTGAAATGAAGCACTAATGTGAGTTTTCTGTGTGTGTGTGTGTGTGTGTGTGTGTGTGTGTGTGTGTGTGTGTGTGTGTGCGCGCATCGTGCAGCGGAGGTGAAGCGTGTAGGAGACACACTCCTAGGAATGGCCACTCAGTGTGTGCAGGTGAAGAACGTGGTGAAAACGTCCCCACAGACTCTCTCCAACCTCTGCCTCAAAATCAACGTCAAACTGGGCGGCATCAACAACATCCTGGTCCCACACCAACGGTGAGACTCCGCCCCCACAGCTCTTTGAAATGGTTTGATAGGGTGTGTGTTTTGATGGGTTGTAACTAGGTTGTAAATAGAGACCTAATAAAAGAAAAGTTGCAAAGAGGAAACATTTATTAATGTTAGCATGTAAATGTGAGCATGTAAATCGTAGCGTGTAAATGTGAGCATGTGCACTCTACTCCAGGCCTTCCGTGTTCCAGCAGCCCGTCATCTTTCTCGGGGCAGATGTCACCCACCCTCCCGCTGGTGATGGGAAGAAGCCCTCCATTGCTGCAGTGCGTTTGACTCCTCCCACTCCAACCTGACCCCTGACCTTCCTGCTGCTACCACCCTGCTTCATAATGACCATCAACTTGCCCCCCCCCCCCCCTGTAGGTGGTGGGCAGTATGGACGCCCACCCCAGCCGCTACTGTGCCACGGTGCGGGTTCAGAGGCCCCGGCAGGAGGTGATTCAGGACTTGGCCTCCATGGTGAGAGAGCTGCTCATCCAGTTCTACAAGTCCACACGCTACAAGCCCACCAGGATCATCTACTACAGGGACGGTGTGTCCGAGGGCCAGTTCAGACAGGTCAGTCACATCTGATCATACTCAGCATTTGAACAGGGAAACCTCCATTAGACACTGTGGGATGAGACCAAGCATGAGACTATGGTCGTTATCTGTCCATGAGAACAGCAGCTCAACAGACAAACACTGTGTGTGTGTGTGTGTGTGTGTGTGTGTGTGTGTGTGTGTGTGTGTGTGTGTGTGTGTGTGTGTGTGTGTGTGTGTGTGTGTGTGTGTGTGTGTGTGTGTGTGTGTGTGTGCGCTTGACCCACCAGGTGCTGTATTATGAGCTGCTGGCTATCCGGGAGGCCTGCATCAGCCTGGAGAAAGAATACCAGCCTGGCATCACCTACATAGTGGTGCAGAAACGCCACCATACCCGCCTCTTCTGTGCTGACCGCAACGAGAGAGTGAGCTCACACACACACACACACACACTGCAGGGCGTCAGATCTCTGAATATCACTGATGACTGATTCAGACTGCTTCATTTGGGAAGTGAGGTGGGGACTGGCACTGTAGCCAGAGCAGCTCCTGGGGAGGGGGGCGGGGCTCTGTGTTCAAGGGCCCCTCCCCCAGCCTCGCCAGCAACAGCCTCGATTGCTCATCTTCCTAAGAGCCCCTCCTCGTACCCAGTCTGTAATTATTTCACATCAGCAGTGGCTCTCGGAATGAGCCCATTCAGGAACCCGTGCTGTCACACGGCTGCTTGCCCCTGCAGGACAGCAGGAATCCAGCCGCAAAGCGGAAGGTAGTGGGGGGAATCCTCTAGTGTAAGACAGGGCAGCAGCACTGAGCTCTGGTCACAGGGCCGAGATGCCCTCCTGCTGAGGACCGACGGGGGGTACAGTGGAAAAGCACTGCAGGGACTCATGGTGGTTGGAAATAAATACGATGCAGCATTAGAAATTCCAGATTGTGATGTCGTATAATGATGGCCAGCCCTGTTTCCCCCGTGCAGGTGGGTCGGAGCGGGAACATTCCTGCAGGTACCACCGTGGACACGGACATCACACATCCCTACGAGTTTGACTTTTACCTCTGCAGTCATGCTGGAATACAGGTACACACACACACACACACACACAGATGCTCTTATAATCATCTTTGCAACACATGCTTCATTTCTCATTTCACTTCTGCTGTGCGTGAGATCAGAACGATCCTTGTTTATGCAGCAAGTGCTATTGCGGGGGGGGTGGGGGGTACCGTGATATGCGGTATGACGCGATATGCGTCATTTGTCGTCTAAAATCTTAATTTTAGAGCTATATAATTGTTTTATTGTTTTTATTGTAAAGGGGTTCTTATTGTTTTTAAATTGCAAAGAAGACACAGTTTTAAGAGCAGTTAAATATGTGTTTATTGTCAAATAGAGAACACAGAAGTCAAATGAGATGCAGTAAGAACCCATGCTCTTTCGCTTTCTTAAAAGTGTAGGGTAAATATTTTAAACGAGATTTTAAACACAAAAAGAGAATTTAATAAATAAATCAATAAAACGAAATCTTTCCTTAACCAGAAGAATAACGTCTCAGCTTAAACCTGAGTTGTCACGTCCCTGTTGCGCGCTAAGAAAACCAACATATTCACCTTATGTGGTTTCAGTGAGGAGCGGAAAGGGCTAACAATATTCCCGGCAGTACTAAAAACTCGCTCTGATGGTGTGCTTGTTGCACAAATGCACATGTACTTGCGGGCGAGTTTGGAGAGCAGAGGAAATCTAGCCTCATTGACGCGCCACCAGGCGAGTGGATCTGCGTGGATTTGACTTGAACCCGAAATGCTCCCAAACCGACGAAGTCGCGTTTTGTTTTTTGACCAGAGCATCTGCCGTAGTTTCCATCTTTGAAAAAAGGAGACGGATTGTTGATCAGCCGCACCGGATGATAACAGGGGGTTGATGGGAAAATGACTTTAACTCTTGCACAGGCACTTTCCCCTCGCATGGAAAAAAACACAAATGTTGCGGTTAATTCCCGTACGTTGTGATTTTCTCGTCAATAGCGCGGTATTGCTATACTGCGGTTATCGCGACAGCCCTAGGTTCCACGTTGAAACTAATGTACCCATCTGTGACACTCCAGTGCTAATGCCACCTACGCTGTTTTGTTTGTGAGTTAGTCCATGTCTGCAGAAATATGCTCCTGGATTATTTCCGTTCGGAAAAACAAACGTTTCATATCGAGCTTAGCAAGTAATCGGTGACGCTGTTGCGTTGTGTCCGTTTGATAAGGCGTACGTTTGCTTCCGTGGTGTGATCGACGTGTACTTAATACCCTTCCAGTTCAGCGACTGTGTTCCTTGATTGGCTGGTTGATGTGTTGATGTGATGTGACCCCAGGGGACGAGCCGCCCCTCCCACTACCACGTGCTGTGGGACGACAACTGTTTCACGGCCGACGAGTTCCAGCTGCTCACCTACCAGCTGTGCCACACCTACGTGCGCTGCACGCGCTCCGTCTCCATCCCCGCACCCGCCTACTACGCCCACCTGGTGGCCTTCCGCGCCCGCTACCACCTGGTGGACAAGGAGCACGACAGGTGAGCTTCCTGTTGCTTGGAAACCACCCCGGAGAATCACGTCGTACCGTGTTTTCCTTGCTGAAGTGTTGCCTTGGAGATGTTTTTAACCGGACGTTCCCTCTCCCCCCCCACTGCAGTGCCGAGGGCAGCCACGTGTCCGGTCAGAGCAACGGTCGAGACCCTCAGGCTCTGGCGAAAGCTGTGCAGATTCACCACGACACCCTGAGGACCATGTATTTCGCCTGAGAGAGCCTCATAGCTCCTAGCTACTCACTCACTCCAGCAGCACACACACACACACACACGCACATGCACACACAAAGTCACATCGCTACGTATGTCTCAAAGGGTCTGTTTCCATGGTGACGAGCGCGCCCACTAAATCCGGACCGGACACTGTGTGGCAGGAAGAGGGTAGTGCCAACCCCAAGACTGTGAACACACTCCTGCTCCAATCCCACACCTGAGCATTCAGCACTGTTATGCAATATTAAACCAGCCAATCGCGTTTCTTTTCTTTTTGTTGAGGGGGGGGGGTGTCCTGGGGCTCCCCTCCTCCCCACTAACCACAGGGGAGCGTTTCCCCCCTCCTCTCTGTTTTGTTTGATCAGTGAACCCAGTAAACCCTCTTACAGGCTGATCTTGCAAGAGAAAGAAAAAAGAAGCGGGGGCGGTTGTGGAGGCAGGAGAGAGGGATGTGGGGCGTGTGAGCGCTGCCATCCTTACGTCTGACGGGGCAGCCAAAGGCCATGTGACCTCAGCCCCCTCCTGCTTTTGTAGCCAGTGGGGATTTTAAATGTACCAGTGTCGATTGTCTTGAACCAGTTTGCTTTATAAATGAATAAATAAATAAGGCGCGCGCACACACATTGACACAGACACACAAACACACACACACACGCGGTAATTGAGTGAAGTGCCACCCAGACATTATGGCCAGAGATGCCCCCCCCCCCAAACTGTGTGCGGAAGGGAAGGGGAGGGGCTTATCGCAACACATCTGGCATTCTAGCGTTTTGTTTGTTTCTGCCAGAGCCTTTTTGTTTGTTTGTTTTTGTTTGTTTGTTTGAGTTCCTCCCTGTGGGACGTATGTCCGTGATATAATACGTGCTCTTATGTTTGGGTTGTGTGGGGATTGGGCTGCTGGCGTATTCACCTTTTCAGATCAATTTTTGCCACGTTCTAATTTTAATGTCCCGCCCCCTTAATTATTTATCTCTTATTCTCAAAACACTCGGAGACGCTGTACAGTTAGTTGCTAGATTGTGGTCCTCTGGTTTTAGTGCAATAATCCCCGCGTTGACGAAGGCTCGGGTTACGTGAGTAAGGACGGAGGATGAGGAGGACGATGGCAGGCCAGCTCTCTGCATCGGAGTGAGAGCTTCTCCATGGAGGGGTGGGAGGGGCCTCGCTGACGTTACAGTGGAAGGATGTGCATGTCTGGCACTTTTCGTATTTTCATGGTTATATTTAAAAAAAAAAATATATATATATATATATCCTTTTTCCTTCTGATGATGGAATTGTAGGACTCCTTTAAGGACTGGCCTATCTTTGATAATGGTTTAAAATCAAGTGCCTGGTTTTGGAAATGAATGATTTATGCAAGGTTGAATGGTTTTAAAGTAAAGAATGTTTTGCTCAGAAACAGTTTATGCAACGCGTCAAAAAGCCGGGGGGGGGGCACAGTTTGAACAGAGCTCTGGCAGGTCAGACCTCACAATCCCTTTTGAGGATCTTGAGTTTTTTATCTGCATGTCAACACTACTCGACTGCAGTAAGTCCTGGTGATCAAATGTTTTTCCACTGATCCATATTGGCGGGATAATTATTTAGCTGTTGTCCTTTCATGGACATTTCTAAACAGAGAATACGCATGTGTCTCTTCAGTTGAGTCTTTTTTTTTTTTTTTTTTTTACGCTGTGTTAGCGTAATTATCTTTCGCTTTGATGTTTGTTTGTTTCCTGCATGGCGTAAACCTAGTAAACGGTCATCTGCCTACTCAAAGCAAAGGGCCCAGCTGCTACTGTACGGGTTCCTTTGGTCAGACTGACTGTGAGCTTCAGGTTCATGTAGGGACAGGGGACAGCTTCACCTAGGAAGCGTTTGATTAACGTGAGCACCACCAGAGGGCGGTGTGGAGTGCGTTTTGGCATGCCGAGCAGCAGCTGCCTTTCTGTCCTGAAGCACACGAGGTGTTTGCTGGGGAACGGTAACCTGCACTAATTGATGCTGAACAAAAGCTTTGGTGCTACGAGGTGTGTCCCTTTTCGTCACACCGCGCAGAGACGTTTAACGTAAAGACATGGCGGACGTGAAGCGTGTTAACGGTGCTGGCTCCATGTCTGTCTTTGTCAGGCGAAGGTTCTGTTCATCAGAGCAGTTGCGGTCTGACAGTTTGATTCAGGTGTGGTTATGGAGGTGTTGCACAGGGTGAGTGGCTCGTTTCCCTCACACGCTTCCCCACAGTGCCAATGAAATGCGGATGTTGCTGTTGAATTAAAGCTGCTACAGGCCAGTTATCACCACAGAAATGGCGTTCTGCTACCCTAATGGCTTTCAAATATCAGCCTTTTAAAATTCCTTTCGAAGCCAGAGAAGTGCGTGTGAATTAATGTTTGCTTTTGAATTATGCAATACATGGCACTTAATTTAGCAAATTTAATAAAAGATGTAATTTATTAACACTTTGATATCGCTAGACAGATGCAATGGGCATTTGTTATGATGTCCAGGTTTCAGAGAGATCGAGTCTGTGGGGGCCATCTGACCTACAGACGTACGTACCACAGACGGTACCTTACAAAATACTAAATGAACCCAAAATGATTTTAAGCTTCATTTTGACAAATAGGTGGTAAAAATGTTTTGTGTTTCCATAATGGATCCACTACTGGTGATTCACTGCGTTTAGATAAGCGTTTCTTTTTTGTCTATGGTGTTTTGGGTGGGTGGTTAATCATGGCAGGTACAAAAACATTTTATCTTCAAGCATGTTTTGCCCCACCCAGACCAGTTTAGCGTGTTTCTGAAATACTTTAGCTGTGTAGCACTTGCGTATTGACCTTTGGAAGGGAAGAAGCTTGGTGTGCAAGCGTGGTTTTCTTTGTTTAAATTTTTTTAACGCGTGGTTGGTTGGCTTTGTTTGTGCCGTCTCCTCCCCCCAGACACGCATGTGTTCCCAGTGTCTCCGTGTAAATGGTGTGAGCTTTATTGCGAGCTGGTGTAGCTGGTGCTTCAAACCTGTGCTGAACTGAACTGGGGTCGTGTAGGTCAGCACTGCTGAAGGTGGCCGTGGCCTCCACGAGTGGGGGAAGATGAGCTGCATCTGCGTGCCGGCTCCCGTGGGCGTGGCCTGGGGCTCGGACCGCTCCCCCGCACTAGTGTGAAAGTGTGGTGTTGAAGGGGCTCGGTTGAGAGTTGGAAATGGAATCCTTAGAAAGTGCCTTTACTCACGATGGTGCTGAAGAATTTGAACCTACAGTGACGGATCAAACACAACCGAGTGGTCTTACCTTGAAGAAGTGTTGCACACGGACACACTTGCGCGCACACACACACACACACACACACACACACACACACACACACGCTCATTTAAACATGCATTCACACTCATTTGAACCTGAAAAGGGAGAGTCATAATGATGTCCCTCTGTACATTCAGACATTACTATGACTATATATGCCAAGTATACGATCATGTGGTTGAGCTGTGTGTCATAGTGTTGTAGAAGACAGGACCAATCGACATGCTGGTTCAGGAGAATGTGCTCCATTTCAAACGGGGGACAGTGGTGGAGGCGTGACGTAGCCTGACGTAGGAAGTCTCTAGCACAGCACTTTAAAGACGACTGCCACCACTACAGGAAGCAGAGACTGCTTTGCTTTCCGATTATTTAGTACGTTTTGTTAGTGTTAGTTTTTCCCCCTTCTTTTTAAAAGTCCCCTTTCTGCCATGTACCACAGTTAAAAAACAAACAGAACTTCAGTCCTTTTGCAGTTTCGATGTTTGAGCACGTGGTACTGCTTCACACACGGTTGATCATTTACGAAGCAAACGTTTACATGTGTGCCGGGCTGCGGCATCTGAGCGGCCCCGACCCGTGGTCTCGTGCTGTCCGCTGGCCCGGCCGCTACTCCTCCGTGTGCATCTACCCACACGTATGTTCTTCACAACCAGTGGAAGAATATTTTTATTAACGTCACATGACTTGTAGAAATGGGGTCCAAGCTCGTTTTGACCCCTTGGTGTGCGTATGTCACACGGGTGCCCGTCGGTCCAGGAGGAAATACCTCTGCAAGAGATCTCAAAACACCACCTCACTCACCTTGTTATGCTGCAAAACATTATACTACATGAGATAAACAGCAGATATTGCTTTGATTACAGTATAATGCTAGATTTAATGCCTGGCATCATTTATCCTTAACTATTTTAGAGTAAGAAAAATAATTGTAAGACTTTTTATTTGTGAGTGTCTTAACATCTTTTTTCCTTTATTGAGCCAACTTTTTGTTGTCCTATTTAAATGTTTTTTTTTTTGGTTTTTTTTTTTTTAATGTATTCAAAATATATATGCGATATATTTTATAGTGTATTTATTGAAAGTGTGCTGCAGTGCGGCTGGAGTGTCCACACAGTGTGGGCAGTGTTAAGGGGACAGGCATGTGGAAGTGGAGCGAGGGACATGTCTCCTGCGTGTCCCAAACAAACTCGGCCCACTTAAATCCTAGGTCTCCAGATCCAGTCCTGGAGGTCCACTTTTTCAGAGGTTACCTGAGCTCATTCTGGGTTGATTCAGTCCTGCTGTTTTGTTTCAGTGGGTGTTGCTGTGTGGTGCTGTGTCAGGCCTGAGTTTGAGCTCTAGAGCCCACTCAACCACATCAGCATAGGGGACAGAGAGAGAGAGAGAGAGAGAGAGAGAGAGAGAGAGACATGGAGAGAAAGAGCTGAGGAGGTGAGTTGGTGGTAAAGACATCTCGACTGTGTACCTGCAAATTCTAATAATAATAATTAATAAATAAATATATAAATCTGATCCTTGTTGAAAATGTTGAGCCTTTGTGGATCAGAAGCAGTTTTCTCTCCATAAAGTGCCTCGTTCCCCAACCGATCTCCTCAGCAGACCACAAAGCTGCACCTCTCTTATTTAGGAGACAGACACCCACAATTTCATCCCTTTTGTAATAAGCTGTTTCACACCCAGAGCTGCTAAACTCAGCCATACATGCTCCCATGGCCCAGGAGAGACATTTGTGGTGTTGCGCTTGAGTTCAGTTGTGTTTGGTGCCAGGGCCCGAGAGAGCAGGGCAGATACCCTGCCTCCCCTTAGACTCCCATTCCACTCCGACATGAGCCTCAGCCTTAACCGTGTTCCTGTTGTTCAATTTTGATTTTCATGTCAATTAAATGCCTTAGTTGTATAGAGAAGTATACTAACTCTGGTCCTCCCCCACCCCCCCAAACCTGCATCTTACTTCTTTTATAAACCACTAATTGCTACGAGAGCATATTCAGATGTGTGAATGTTACATTTGTTGAGAATGTGGCTCCTCTTGTCCAGAAAGATTAAAATAGCGAGGCAGACCTGACATCCGTCAACAAGACACACCCATGTTTGAATTCCAGAAGCCATCATCTGGTCATCAAGCGCAGGTCTCCGTCAGTCGGTCATTGGTTTCTGTTCAGGGAGACGGAGGCATGCAGGTTCCTTGGAGTTCTCCAGCAGAAGGGATCTGCTGAGTAACTAAAGCACAGCTGGTCCTACATTTCTGGATTGTTTACAGCGCAAGTTTACTGAAAATGTCAAGCTCCATCATTCCAAGTGAGGAACACTGTTGGTGCGTGTAGGTTGCCTGGGGGGTGAAGGGTTAGCAGTACCCAACAGCACAACTTGAGCCATCCTAAATATTTCCTCTTAAGAACGCCTTTCGTGTCCGGCCACGCTTAAGGACACCAAACTTCATGACAGTGTTATTCTATCCTTTCAAAAGAAGCCAGTTAATTCCTAAGGGAGCCAAAGTACTTTCACGAGAGCCCTCTTTCAACAAAGTTGCCTTGAAGGGTGTGCTTCCTGAATGCCTAGCATCTGGGGTCCTTCCAAAGGAGCTTCATGACTCCGTCTCCCTTCCTCTTCTCCTCTCTGTGTGTTGCAAAGATTCTCTGATATATTAAGGGGTCTTTTATTTTACCTTTTAAATGTATTTATGTATGTTTTGTAATTCTCTCTCTCTCTGTAGACTTGATGGCCTTCTAGTGTTGCTTTGCCTCAGTTTGAAGTGTATCTTTCACTAATACTTGCAATAAAAAAAGCTTTGCTTTTGAAACGTTTGCATGATTTTTGTTAAATATGGATTTTAGAGTGACGTTTTGATTATTTCAGGAATGTAAATTGTAAAGGGGTGTCTGTACTTGTAACATAGGCAGGGGTCTCGAGTCTGCAAGAATTTCTGTCTCCCTCTGGTGGTTCATTGGTGAGGTTGCAGTGTAAATGGAAAACTTGCTGCATACCCACTTAAAGTTCACCCAGACATGTATTTTGAAGAGATTGATTCTCACCTCTGTAGTTAGCATGACAAATATTCCTAAATTACACATGCATTCATGTAAACTTTAAGATGAATTCCCTCATATACAAGTCCATGGCTTGTTTTGTATTGGGTACTTTTGCTGTGTTTATGTTTTTTCCTGTTTATGCTACAGCCAGCATGGCCCAGAGTTGCTGAGTGACGCCTCCTGTTTTGGAAATTACACCATAGTGGCTTTTGTTTCCCACCATGAATAGAAGGCGCAAAAAACACACACACACACACACACACCATGGATGAAACAAGTAATGACAGAAGAGCCGTTTAGACCATGTTCACAGTGGACATTACGTGCCCCTTTGTTCTTTTTATTTTCAAACAGTTCACAAGCGCTCTGAAGCTCTGTCTGGCCTGTGATGAATGCTAGGTCAGTGTCTTATCAGTATCGCCTCAGGCAGAGGCTTCTGTGCATAAGTGGCTCTTCCAGCTCTTGCTGGCCAACCAGGAGTTGCTCTGGCACACACAGCTGGGAGGACAGCTGCTCTCGTTGGGTAACAGGCTCTAGGACCTTGGGGACTCTGCACACTGGAAGGTTCACCAATAGCCTGACACGTTTGGGGTCCCTGTAATGTTCCATGCCCAACAGAGTCTTCAGTATGACACTTGTGAACTGCGACTTTTAAATATAAAACGTGTCTTATGCCACTCCATCCTCAATGAAAAGAAGGTTCAGTGGGAAGTTTGCTAAGTGATGTGACTAATGTAACGAACCACAAATGAGGGTCTCAATTCGAATTTCATAGCTGAGCTGGATAGTTTTATTTAGCTGGCTCAGATATAGAATGGAACAGGACAAGATCTGGGCTGGCTGGAGTCCTTCAGGTTAAGACTGGGAACTGTAGTCCTACAGCAGTCCTTCAGGTTAAGACTGGGAACTGTAGTCCTATAGCAGTCCTTCAGGTTAAGACTGGGAACTGTAGTCCTACAGCAGTCCTTCAGGTTAAGACTGGGAACTGTAGTCCTACAACAGTAGCGTTTCTCCAGTTTTCAGCAGAGCATGAAACTGAACATAAAGATTCATTGCATTTTATTTTTAGCCTTTGGCTAAACATCTGTCAAGTCTACTGAGGTCATGATGTTTTGCCACAGTTACCATCCAAAGGAAATATTTAAGCTTCTGTTACTGAGATAAGCCAATTCTTGCCTGTTGGTGGGGAGGAAACCATAACCACAGTAAACAAACTCTGGCTTCTAATATTAGTTGATCACACCAAAGGTGGTTTGGGTTTTTTTTTTATATATAAATGTGCCTTAGGTGGTTTTAAATCACACCTAAAAACCACCTTTTATTTGTTGAAGTCTCCTGTTGACATGGTAATTATTCCGGTTTCAGAGAGGCCAAGCTGAACTTACTACAGTGGTAACCACAGGCATATGAAAGAATTAGTTGCTGCCCATGCCGAATGTAAGATGCTTTGTAATGTTAAATGTAAATGTGCCGTATTTTGTCAATTGTGATTTTTACACCCCAATCGAAATTTATCCTCCGCTTTTAACCCATCTGTGCAGTCAGAACACACACACACACTAGTGATTACTAGGGAGCTGTGGATCACACGTGCCCAGAGCGGTGGGCAGCCCTAGCCTGGCGCCCGGGGAGCAGTTGGGGTTAGGTGTCTTGCTCAAGGGCACCTCAGTCATGGCCTCAGGTCTGGGAATTAAACCCACGACCCTCCGGTCACAAGACCAGTTCCCTACCACCAGGCCATGACTGCCTCTGCCTTGATGCGTCCGCTGGTCTTAAGAGTCTAAATGTAAACCTGGAGCCTGTTTTTCAAGTAGAGTAACTTCTGATTGACATTGAGGTTTTTTTTCTTCTTCATACATAAATAAAACTTGGAATGCTTTTCTTTTTACCGTTCAGAAAGTAGATGTCTGATCATGATCCTTTCTGTTGACTTCACGACGTAATATTTTCTCAGCTGAATGTCAATTGATTCACTCAACCTTTACAGAATAGATTTAATTGTTGAAAAAGAGTCTGCAGTCAGTTTAGTTGTTTTAAATCCAAAACAAATTTTTTTTCATTTTCCTCGTCTATTATTGTAGCACCATTGAGTCATTATCAGGAATCATAATGATGTTTCCTGAGATTTATACCACCTCTTTTTAAGCTTCCTTTGCATCTGCCCCACTACTGAGGAACAGCAGAGGGCTGGTGTTTGTGTGCAAGGGCCCCTCACTCGTACCTCATTTCATTCACATCCAATAAGAGTCCATAAAGAGATCATAGATATACTTGTGCATATTCTATGTGTTCCTGTTCAAATTCTTATGACTCTGTCCCCCAAAATCTCAGAAAGCTTTGTTACACCCAGAGGCAATTGAAGTAACACCACAGCTATGTTGGGCGAGTTCTCCTCAGAGACACGCAACAACAGCAATTCTTGCTTTTGAGTTCAGAGGTTTGCAAAAACAATTCTGTAAATATGTTCCTGCTACACCCACTATTCCTGTATATTCGTTAGTGCTGACTACAGGGACTGAATATTATAGACAGTGCACAAGTATAACTCATTTCATTTTAAATAATGCTTTGACTATAACAGGAATATAAACATCATGAAAAGCACAATGACCTCTCAAATTATCCTAACCCACACAGCATTTCTAAAACAGAATTTGCAAGGGGAAATTACATGGCCCTCTTCCAAAACATTCAAACAGGAAATAAATTGGCTTCCTTCCCTTCTTGAAGGCATTTTGAAATAGGACTTCGCCCAAACACGTTAATATGGCTAATGTTTGTGTCGAGGCCCATCAGAGGGTCGGGTCTCACTTGGGGGACCCATGCATGCTCTGTGAGTCCAGCCTGTAAGCGCTGAACCTTCAGCGGACTCAAGAAGCCAGTTTAAACCATGTCCTCATTCACTTCCACTAACCTCTCCATCCTGTTGTTGTGTTGTCCGTGTTTCCTGGAACAGACATGAGCAGGAGTTCAGTTCAGAAGTTATGGAATTGGCTGTTGCATTTGAAAGTATGGAACCTTCTAGAATGCTGTGAATCTTTCAACTCTGAGGAATTCATAGAGGCCATAGAGGCCTGCTCACTCCAACTGTGTTATCTGAAAGAGTGTCGTATGTCCTGAACTGAACTGTCTGGTTGAATGTGAGAGCTCATTATCTATAGCGACTGTCCCTTCCTTCAGACATGTCATGTCTGGAAGTGAATGTGTGTCATTTGAGTTAGTACCTCCAGAGCAGGAAGGCCAAGCCTCCAACCACAAGCAGAAGGAACATGAGACACACAACAGCTACAGCAAGGCTGTGGCTCTCCTCCTCACATGGCTCTGGAAAGTACAGCGCATGGCTTATAGCACATTTATTTATTTTACTGTCCAACCACACACACACACACACACACACACACACACATATATATATGTCGCCCAAGCAGCGGTTGCTGTCATGTCGTACCTGCTGTGTAGGTGTCAGAGCTTTGGCCCAGGATGTTGCTCACCACGCAGGTGAAATGTCCGCAGAGGGGGGCGTCCAGGTAGAGGGAGCTGCCGTCAGCAGACACGCGTCCCAGCGCGGCCGTCACGGACGCCTTCTCATGCAGCCAGGTGAACACGGGGTCTGTGCCCCACGCCTCCTGACAGTGCAGGCTGGAGTGGGACACGTTCACCATCACGGACACGTGGTGCACGGCCTCTGGGCGGGGAGGGAGGAAAGAAAACGCACACGTCTCAGCTGAAATCTTCTACGGGAAAAGAAACGGCGATCTTGTCGTGCCGGCCGTACCGTAGTCCTCCACAGTGCAGCGTGCCACGCCTCGGCTTCCCCGCTGGTCTGTGACTGTGATGGAGTACACGCCGCCGTCCTCCCTCTGGTAGTTCCGCACCCTCAGCACGGCTCCGTTCTCCTCCGCTCTCGTCCTGCCGTCAGGGCCGCCCGCCGGAAATTCGGCCACAGTCGTTCTCCCAGAAGCCCCTTTCCTCGCTTCATGCTCCCATGTCACCTTGGTAACGCGGTCTCCTGGAGGGAGGTCTAGCTCCGCCTGCAGGACCAGGTCCTGCCCAATCACCACGTGGACCAGCTGCCGGTTCAGGAAACGCACGGCAACAGAGCGGCCGGTCGGCGCGGCTACACAGAGAAAATGCGCTTAATCGTTCTGGCTGTTCACACGTGGAGTTCCACAGGCAAAATAGCGGACGGAACCTAGCCGCATTGATCAGTACTTTCTCAACAAGACGTTCCTCGAAAAAAAAGACATCAGGGACCTGGGAACTACTGAAAATTTAATAACAATTTTTTCTACAATCGGACTGGGACGTGTGAAGCCTCCAGCGTAGAGACAACTCTTAATTTCCCCAAACCACCTCACATGGTTTAGTGTGCTAGTGGACGTGGGACGCAGGTCCTTTGATAGTCAAATGTTCACCGACAGTCAGCGCTTCTCAAATGCAGCCCAGTAGTGACTATGCAAACACAACACATCTACCCCACAGCACAAAAGAACACGGATCATGTTTTACAGAGCAAAACAGCTCACAGGCCTCATGGGCAATATTCCAAGCAGAGATTGTAAAACATTATTTTGGTCACACATTACCAAAGAAAAGGCCTCACCCAAGACTTGCATAAAGATGACTGTCCAGAACCACCGTGACCTCAGTTCCATGTCACTTGGCTACAGGAGACACCAAAATCACCACTGTTATTTCCATTATGTAGGAGTACAGCAAGGGGTTGAGCATTTCGAGCAGTTCCTCTAAACTGCATTTTCAAATGGAAAAGAAGTTCTACCTATGTAGCGTACCAACGACGTCCAGATCTTCTTCGCGCAAGGTAACATAAATTAGGCCATGAAGGCATGCAGGTTCACACTCTCACATATTGTCCTGGGTGGGGGAGGTGAAACGCAAGCACCACCCGGCCAGGAAAGCGCTGTGAAGGTCTGGCTCCACCCTAACAGTGCAGAGGGCTGACCGCAGTCTGGGCTGAGGCCCCCAGCACGGCCATTTCCGCTTTCCACTTCCTGCACAGTGCACAAGCATTTCTCTTCAAACACATCGACGTACCATATGTCCACATGTGGGCAGGACAAAGGGCCTAAACCAGATGTATCACCCTACACACTAGAACTTCTCCAAATCAGTGTGGATGTTGGTGTGTAACAATCGATTTCAAGGCTCATCAGGGCTTGATCAAAAACAATATGGCATAATCAAAAAATGTATACTTCAAAATAAGGAGCACAAGAATGTGCATTCCATTTTAATGAATTGCATATTATTAACATACAGTGTTTGAATGAAATGATTGCCTTATTTATTCAGAGGGGTTCCTCAGCAGCACAAACACTTACACCAGTAATGCAGTGTTTTATGTGCTCACAATAGCAGTCAGTCTGGTGCCAAATCCATGAACTTTTGAAAAGGAAGGAACAGAGAAGAGGGGGGAGGGGCTGTCCTCATAGTGAGCTTATGAACACTGTGGCTATATACAGTATATAAATGAATAATCATGAACACACACACACATATATATGTAGCAAGCTTGCTATATATACACCCACATGTGCATATCAATAAATTAGAATTTAAAAAAGTTCATTTATATCAGTAATTCAATACAAAAAGTGAAACACATATAGATTCAGGACAGTGATCTATTTCAAGTGTTTATTTCTGTTAATGTTTGTCATAAAACTATATGTTAAACTTTTGTATTAAATTACTGAAATAAATTACCTTTGTGGTGATATTTTAATTTATTGAGATGCACCTGTACATAGCACCTTGCACAGTTAATGAAGTACTAATCTCTGAAATATAAACATACTGTTTCTCTGCTGAGAACCATAAATAAGTGAAGCACTCTAAAATAAATAATTCTGATAATAATTACTTTTAAAGCATCATACTAAAACAGTGAATTTGTACTTTAAAGAAATCCTTCAAAACATTTCTGATGCTTATTTTGTTTAGGTATGGTGTGCAGACTTTGACATCTGTAGAATCCAAAGTGGTCGAGAGGTTTTTTCAGGGCCGTTGCCTTTGTTTGTAGCAATACCTACAAACACATATTCGTCAAGCATAATATTAAATTATCGATGATAAAGTGAGTTGATAAGATTTTTTTGTTTGTCTTACCCGATGAATATAACAATGACTAACGCCTCAATAACCACAGCTGCAATGAGTCCTGCATGGTTGGGTCCTGGGCAGGGTTCTGGGGTTGGTCCTGGCTCAGGAACTAAAGAAACAATCAAAACAGTGATGGGACTGTTAACTTGTCCAGCAGGCGAACCGTTCTTTACGTCTCATAAAATGGAGGGAATCTTGGAAACCTACTGCACTTTCATAGCAGAACTTGCCTGATTTGACTCATGAGAAACTAGACATAGTTAATTCCAGGACTCTTAGTCTCCAAGACTAGAACATTCCACCTAAAGCCCAGCTTAAGACAATACCAGTACAATACCTTGTATGCCTTCCACCACACTGGTCCCTTGATTACTGTCAACAATGCACGTGTAGTTATGGGCCAGTGTCCTCTGTAGGTAGATTGTGCTGCCGTCTTCAGACATGTCAACAGTGCCATTGGTCGCCTTGATTCCATCCAGCAACCATGTAAATGTAGGGATGTCCCAACAAGTCTCTTGCCTTTGTACAGTACATGTCAAGGACAATGATGCCTTTGGAGTTTCTGTATGTGAGGGAGAGAGAGAGAGATTAAAAAAGGCTCTGGGCTCTGAAAGGACTGTGGGAGATGATTGGTTTATAATCGCCCTTTTCTGGCACTGTTCTTCAAAGTGTTGAATGTGTGCTATAAAGATGGTAAAGTCTATGGGTAAGAAGGATGCTTTAATAAAGCAAAAATGGTATCGCAGATAAAAAGAAAATGGGTCCGTCAAAACTGCTGTGACAGAAAATATGTCATTCTTGATTAGGTCATGTCATTTAAGATTATAAGAGACCATTATGAACTTTATGGTTTAGTACATTTAGTATATTAGGCAATAATGAAGTAATGTGTTTCAGTGTAATCATGTACTTACAGTGGGTTGCAAACTTTTCCATATTTTGTCACATTACAACCACAAACATAAATATATTTCACTGGAATTTAATGTGAAAGACCAACACAAAGTGGTATACAATTGTGAAGTGGAAGGAAAATTATACATGAATCAACATTTTTTTTACAAATAAAAAACTGAAAAGTGCGATGTGCAAAATTATTCAGCCCCCCTGAGTCAATACTTTGTGGAGCCACCTTTTGCTGCAATTACAGCTGCAAGTCTTTTAGGGTATGTCTCCACCAGCTTTGCACATCTAGTGACTGAAATTCTTGCCCATTCCTCCTTGCAAAACAGCTCAAGCTCAGTCAGATTGGATGGACGTTTGTGAACAGCAGTTTTGAGATCTTGCCACAAATTCTCAATTGGGTTTAGGTCTGGACTTTGACTGGGCCATTCTAACACATGAATATTCTTTTTTTTAAAACCACTCCATTGTAGCTCTGGCTTTATGTTTAGGGTCGTTGTCCTGCTGGAAGGTGAACCTCCGCCCCAGTCTCAAATCTTTTGCTGACTCCAACAGGTTTTCTTCCAAGATTGCCCTGTATTTGGCTCCATCCATCTTCCCATCAACTTTGACCAACTTCCCGGTCCCTGCTGAAGAGAAGCACCCCCAGAGCATGATGCTGCCACCACCATATTTGACAGTGGGGATGGTATTTGCAGAGTGATGTGCAGTTTTATTTCTCTGCCACACATAGCGTTTTGCATTGTGGCCAAAAAGTTCAATTTTGGTCTCGTCTGACCAAAGCACCTTCTTCCACATGTTTGCTGTGTCCTCAACATGGCTTCTGGCAAACTGCAAACGGGACTTATGGTTGCCACGCTTGCCACTCTTCTATAAAGACCAGATTTGTGTAGTGCACGACTAATTGTTGTCCTGTGGACAGTTTCCCCCACCTGAGCGGTGGCTCTCTGCATTTCATCCAGAGTCACCATGGGCCTCTTGGCTGCCTCTCTGATCAGTGAACTCCTTGTTCGGCCTGTAAGTTTAGGTGGACGGCCTTGTCTTGGCAGGTTTACTGTGGTGCCATACACCACAGTATTGAACAGTGCTCCGTGAGATGTTCAAAGCTTGGGAAATCTTTTTATAACCTGAGCCTGCTTTAAACTTCACCAAAACCATATTCCTAACCTGTCTGGTGTGTTCTTTGGACTTCATGATGCTGTTTGCTCCCCAATATTCTCTTAATCAACATCTGAGGCCGTCATGGAGCAGCTGTATTTGTACTGAGATTAGATTACACACAGGTGGACCCTTTTGAGTCATTAGCAGGCATCAGGCAACTTCTGAATGCAATTGGTTGCACTCAGGGAAAATGGGGCTGAATACTTTTGCACGTCGCACTTATTAGTTTTTTATTTGTAAAAAATGTTTTGATTCATGTATAATTTTCCTTCCACTTCACAATTGTATACCACTTTGTGTTGGTCTTTCACATTAAATTCCAGTGAAATATATTTATGTTTGTGGTTGTAATGTGAGAAAATATGGAAAAGTTCAAGGGGTATGAATACTTTTGCAACCCACTGCATGTTTAGTTCACATTATGCATATGTGTGCTATACTGTGACCCAGGTCAGGGAGAGTGCTATGGGTAAGAGCACTCTGTTAACTGGTAGTCACTAGGCTACTATACTTGGGTCATTTAGCTGTCTCTGTGTTCAACTGATACATCAGTTGCTTCCGCTAACTCTAGGGAAGTCCATATTAGGAGAGACACATATGTGAGACAAAGTAGCCTGCTGGGCACCTATGTTTTGGAACATGCTGTGCTTAAGATAACCTGCTTGTTAGAACTGCTGAATTGTGTTTAGGATTGTATATAAGCAATAAGGGAACTGGCCCTTGCTTTCAGAGTTGTCATGCTTAGATGAGACTCTCATGTTTGTGTCTGTCTTTTAATAAATTAATCATTTTAACCACGTCTGAGTCCTCATCCATTTTCAGAAAATTTCCATGACACTGCTGTCCTTACTAGAGCCAAAAATATAACCAGAGACACTTACGAACATTTTCCACATTGACAGAGTCAGATCTCTGGGTCCCTTTGTCATTGGTGACAGTAACAGTGTAGGTTCCATAATCACTGTCCTGCACTCCAGTGATCTGCAGCTGCTGGTGGTTCATCTTCACAGACACCCTGGGATCTCTCGTGGCAGCGTTTGTGGCGAGGCGGACCTCCTGAGATCCACTCTTGCGGTCCCACGTCACCAGGCGAATCTCTTCTGTAGGATCTATGTCAAACTGAGCTTTCAGAACCAGTGTCCTGCCCAGAGCCACATTGACAGACTCCCTGCATGGGAACTTCACGGAAAGACCTGGAAGGATCAGTGGCCCTGCAGAGGAAGCGGACATAGGACACTCCACTGCTACAGTTTCCATTTTGACAATATTTGTCACCTATGTGTACTTCAGTCATGGCAAAACGTTTTTCTCGACATGCGGTGGTGTTACTCACTCTCAGCAGTGATCCAGAGAAGGAACAAGAAGCGATGCCATGGAAGCATCGTTGACTGGATGACTTTGGAAAACCACAACACAAACAAGCCCTAAAAAGAACAGATAATGCCATTCAGAGGGGGGTGAAAACAGCAGTTCTCACCATTGGCAACAAACTTCCATCCTTACAAGACATCAGTCGCAATGTCTATTACAGGAACTGTAGTCCACACTCTGTTTACCAGAATGATATCTTGTAGGCACTACTGAAGCATCCAGTCAAGCTGAGAGGGCGAACAGCAGGAATGCTCGTGCAGTCCTGGTCACGGTGATGTGCCATCACGCATCAGTTTAGCACCAACCGTCGATTAACGGGCCTTAAACCCGTTATTTAAAATATATATATTTTTTCTGTTTGTTTTCATTAAATAATTCGTTTCATAGCAAATAATTTGTTTAATAATTTGTCCACGAAATGTCTGTTGTAGTCGTTAATAACCCGGGCATAATGTGACGTGTAATAAGCACTAAAAACACTAATTTAGCAGGGTACACCTTTAGGCTAGCGTTCCCAGCCTAAAGGTGAACACGTTATTTACTTACTTGCGTGTTTATTTATTTATTTAGATATGCACATATGATACGCTTGTAAAAACCAAAGGCAGACGGTTCGGTACCAATGTTGTTACTGTGGTGTTAAGATGATTCACAAGCCAAACGACATCTGTCCAGTATGTGCAACAAATGTCCAAAATACGACAATTTGTAAACGTCAGAGAAAGTAACGAACAAACATCTAGAGTAGACTGGAAAAACTTTCTAAACTTCGTTTAGATGGTGAGTATGAATTTACGTAGAAAAGTAACTATTGGAAAACATTAAATTATAGTCTGAGTCTAATTATAGTTATGGAGTGCTAACACTGTTAAAAAACGCACCGACTTAAAGTAAATTAAACGTGCGACTTAAAGTAAAGTAACCGTGCCGACTTTAAAAAACATCATACTGACGTATAAACACAAGAAGGAAACCATGAACATTTATTTTAGCTAGATAAATAAGGATAACGAAGAAAGAAACGAAACATGAAACATAGGCAGGTTTACGCACCTCGCTGGTCGACACGTATTTGTGACGCAACGTGATGTGTTTGACTAAGGATGGAGCAACTTGTGGGTGCAGGGTGAAGGTAACGTCTTTTCCTTCTCTGGCTTCCCCCAGTCATTCACACTGCAGCATTCCGAAATCTTCAAGACAGGCTCTCAGACAGATTATGTCACTACTTCAAAAGCCAACCAGCACAGCGATAAGATGCTTCGCATTGTTTTGGCCCTAATAAGATCAAATCAACAGGCATTTCTTCTTGTACAAAGGGTTTTGTTCATGTCCTGGAACATTGTTGCATATTATGTGGGCATGGTACAGGGGCTTCCTCTGGGTTCGGATCAGGTGCCACCACCCCTGCCTTAGTGCCCCACAGCACACTGTGTGTGTTTGTGTGTTCGTGTGTGTTTGTGTGTGTTCATGTGTGTTTGTGTGTGCATGTGTGCTCCTGGGGGTGGCTCTCTCATGACGCATCAGGCCTCTCCTAAACATTGCATGTAATACATTTCAATATTCATCCAAAAAAGCTAATATGTTAAAGTTGACGAGAAGACTTTTTAGAGAAATATAATCAGCCACAGATTTTCCAGTTGTGTGTATGAAAACCTTGAAATTAAATAGAAATTAAGTATCATAAAAATACAACCAGATAAATACAAAGTAAATACAAGCAGACAAAGATAATAATAATATTGTCACATTTTTGTCCATGCAACAGAACATGGTCTACCCCATAATGGTAATTTGAAAAAAAAAAAGTTTCCTAATTTTAATGTACTGCAATACTCAGCTAGAGCTGAGGTATCGCCCCATCACCCCTCCCCTGCCAGGGTCCTTGGGCCAAGGCCTTCTTGTTCCTGGCCCGACAGATATGCTACCATTCTGACGCAGCTCATCCTTATCTACAGACCCGAGACATTCAAGACTGTCTGCCTTCAACTCACAAAGAGTGCTCACACAATTTACTACTAGAGAGAGAAAAAGAGGCAAAAAGAGTCTGTAAGGCATATAATGAACAATGTGTCCTAGGCTTAACATGTTTAATATACCTTAATAAAGTGATTTCCATTATACTCACTACTAAGTGTGATCAATACATATGTGTATATTGATGAATATGACAGAAAGACAAAATATGATTTTTCCCCTACAAATACATCTAGCCATGAGAGAACTGATGGGATAATGTGCTATAATGTTGGAGTGGACAAACTCCACCCGGTCCCTAAACTATGAGGTGTCTAACCCCGGTCAGCAGGCACCATCAGCAGGCTGCTCGTGAGCTCCACCCTCGAGCAGGTCCTTTTATCTCGCATCTGACAGCACTTACGTATTCAGCCGTCTGCGATTAACAAGGTGCATCTGTTCCCTAGAGGGTTATTAGATCAGCCACTACAAATGAGTGAAGTGGAAAAAGGTTAAAAAAGAGGCCAGTTGTCCTGTGATAAGATTATGTAATACAAGAATTCTCCACAATAATAATACAACGCCCCCTGCTGTTACGTAAGAGAAACCTACGTGTCCAGTTTTGCTTGTCGGATAAGTCATGAGATTCTGTGGGATTCCCAACAGCTGTCACCAATTTCCTTAAAAGGAAGAATAATAGATATGTAGACTCTTTAGAAATGTTGGACTGGGTTTCACCCTTGTCATATTTCTTTGCTGCTCAATTGTACACCGTGCAATCACAAGGAAGATCTTAATTAATCTTAATCTTAATTGTCAGTCAAATCATAAGCACGCTAAGCACAACAATAAATAAGCAAGCATCATAGATTTGTTTGTACTGTAATATAAAACTGAAACTATATTTGATCTGATTTTGTCTATTAAGGAATAAGATAGATGCCTAATAGACAAAGTAACGCAAATCTGTGCATGGTCTTAT
This sequence comes from Brachyhypopomus gauderio, assembly GCF_052324685.1. Taxonomy (NCBI): domain Eukaryota; kingdom Metazoa; phylum Chordata; class Actinopteri; order Gymnotiformes; family Hypopomidae; genus Brachyhypopomus; species Brachyhypopomus gauderio. The sequence continues at coordinate 20,493,728 of NC_135217.1, read as the reverse complement.
ATGTCTGCCTTTTTAGACTATCCATAAATCAATCTATAAATTGACTTGTCATGGTGGTTTTGAATTTGCATGATGACAAGCGCTTATGCAGCGAGGAACGGCTAAAGTGCTGTTGAACGTCTGAGCGCCAAACTCCCCAGCTCCCTTTCCTCATTTGACAGTGATGCTTTTCATAATGGTAAGTGGATTCTGTCAGTCAGCACAACTGTGGTACACCGTGTCGGGGGGCGTCTCGTTTGGACTGACAGCTGCCATGTTTCAAGCACACTCATCACCACATCAACAGGATCGAACCGGGAAATGTTCTGGGGTTTGGGCGGATCCGGTTCTCTGACACACTGTGGGAGTCTGGGGGATGGTCACCTTGACAGTGAAACTGTTAGTCGAGGCTGTCTGGAGAGGCAGCAGTTCGAGGCTTCCTCCGTGTCATAGAGGAGGAGCCAATGATAAAGGTCTGGACAAGTGTTGGTAGTGTGACAGTGAGGAGATCATATATTCCTCTATTCAGGATTGTTCTCACTGGTGAGACCCACCTTTACACCTACACACACACACACACGCACAGACACACACACACTCTCTCTCTCTCTCTCTCTCTCTCTCTCTCTCTCTGAAGGACAAGAAGCAGATGCCAAGGACCACAATTGATAATATGTTGAAAAATGTAATACTGCAGTTTCTTTCAGAAACTACTCAAATTATGATCATGGAAATGCATGACAGCATTTCAAGGTTGCTGCTTGAGTTCTCTGTACCTGATGGAAAGGTCCTGCCCACATAGCTCTTCACAATGATTGCTCTTAAGTGGAAGGTTGTTGTAGATGTTGGGCGGGGATTAAGTATTAAGAAATATTAATATTTCTAATGTATACCACCACATGTACAGATTTTCACAGCCTTTGCTCAATGCTTTTTGAAGCACCTTTGGCAATAATTACATCCTCATATAATTACAATGCAATTACATCCTCAACCGTGGCAGCAATTACATGCTTCAAGCTTGACACACCTATGTTTGGTTTTTGGGCCGTTTCTCCCATTCTTCTTTGCAGAACACCTCAAGATTCATCAGGTTGGATGTGGAGCATCAGCGCACATTTTCAGATCTCTCTAGAGATGTTCAATTGGGTTCAAGTCTGGGCTCTGTCTAGGCCTCTCAAGAACATTCATATATATATATATATATATATATATATATATATATATATATATATATATATATATATATATATATATATATATATATATAGAGAGAGAGAGAGAGAGAGAGAGAGAGAGAGAGAGAGAGAGAGAGAGAGTCACAGAACAGCCCCTGACCCCTGTGCTGTCAGAGTCAACTCCCTGTCTCATTGCTATTGTATGTTCTGTGTAACTAAGCCCTAAACACACTTCTCAGTGTCCTTCGAACCCCTCATCCTACAGATATATACAGTATATAGGTCAGAGGCACTGAATGTAACAAGAATTCTGAAAATAAATAAGGTTCAAAATAGAGTAGTAAGAGGAAAAATAGTACAAAAATTATACACACACTATCACACACTGTCACACCATAAAGGCAATAGTTGCACAAAAGACAATTAAACTGCATAACAAGATTATTAGTTTTCATGTCTGTGGTCTCATTGAGAGCAGTGTTAATGAAAAGGTCTGACAGTAGCAGAAAGGAAGTACATACGTTATCTTTCACATCCTCACGTGAATCAGCCCGTCACCAAAAGAGATGCCTAGAGACCTCTGGGTCCCACACGAGGTGGGACACCTTCTCCATCAGGTATGATGATGGAGAACATGTGTCCATCATGGATACCAGCTCAGCCAACATTCTCCTCTCTCCCAAAACCTCCACTGGATTAAGGGGGCATCCTAGAACAGAGATGGCCATCTTAACCAGCTTAAGTCTCTTCCTGTCAGAAGTTGAGATGCTGCTACTTCAGCAGAGCACAATAAAAAAAAAGGGCTGGTCACATCCGAGTGAAAAAAGGTTCTCAGAAGTGCACCACACACTCTAAAAGCCCCGAGTCTCCTCAGTAAATAAAGTTTGCTCACACTGTTCTTGTAGCACGTAGTCTCCAGTCTAATTATTGTTCAGATGAATCCCATGTGCTTACAGGATGTCACTAAAAGTTTACATTCCAATTATTATTACCATTAACCCCCTTTGGTTAACTGAAAACATTTTGCATGGTTAATACTTGTCACAGCCTTTAAAAGTTTACTGTAAAAAAGCAATCCCTGCAAAGTGTAATCTGGTCGATGTGTACTGAAATCAAACTAATGTGCACTTGTGCACTTTTGTGATGCACTAAAGCAATTTCTTTTCTTCTGCTTCTGCATCCACTTGTCTTAACTACAATCATAAGAAAGTCCCTGCAAAAGATAGCACTGGTGACTTACATAGTGAACCACTGTAAAGTCTGCCTGTATAAGTCAATTTACAGGAATGTGAATAATATTTTTATGTCACAGCTAGGGATATGTTCCGCAGCAGATCCGCAGCAGAACGTTGTTTATTTATTTAAATAATTTTAACGGCTTAATCGCAGAAGTGCTTACGTGGAAAAAGCTGTCAAAGCAAAAATGTATTTATAGTAACCTTTTATTTATTTAAATAATTTTGTTGTTGAATTGCAGATACATTGCTGCATATGCTTTTATTATTTTATTGTATTACCATTTAAATAATTATCCAACCTTGTTTAATTATTTCCTGAATATACTGACATTTTTGATTGGCATGTGTAGCAAATCAATTATGAAGGACTGCAGGGCACGATCCTTATTTTGTTGTGCCCTTTCAGAAGAGCTCCTGAAAGTTGGGTGCTTCTCCTGATATCCTCTTTGCCAGTGTTGATCTGTGTACCCTGTGTAGGCCCTGGAGGAAACAGTAATGACAGTGGTGCCATATATTATTATGTCGTACAGGGCGTGAACTTTGTGAGCCTACCACACCAAAATAATGAACCACAACTGAAACCAAATAGTAATCTAGTTTTCCTCGCAGAAATAAACAGATACACATTTCCTACTCTAACTCCCTAAACAAATTAAACATATAAAGTATGTTTTATATATAAACAAGTCAAAAGAGGTTTAAGAAAACAAATTTCAAACAAAAAGAATAGCACACATTCTCTCTAAAGCCATGGCAAGCAGTATCATGTGACCTTGCTGACTACATGCTGTGATACACGAAACCTCCATCATGTATTAAATTTAGCTGAATCTGATCCGTGGGGTGTAGCTGGAGGCAGGTGTGGTATCTATACGTCAGGGCATCAGCCTATAAAGATAATCCTGTGAAAACAAAGGCAGTCACTCCTAGTTGATTAATATGCATATATGCTGAATGGCTATAAAGTGTTACCTGATCACACAGGTGAAGAGCATCACTCTAGTGTGACAGCAGAATCTTCCCATTGTATTGTTGCACCACAGCGCCACATCTGCGACTACTGGTGAGACTGGGATATTGTGGATATAAGCTGTTTAACATGAGCTAAAGCTAACTAGACTCTCGGGTCAACGTTGTGCCAGACGAGCTGACGAGTCCGTATGACAGGAGCCTCGTTGTGTGGTGTTGGTAACATTGCTGTGAATACTCGCCTTCTTCCAGTTACCTTCACACCCTCTAACCGAGTACATTACACTACCCCACACTGAATGTTTATTGTCACGTTGGTATTTATCTGTTTCAATGGATCAGCTGTCGCAAAACAAGCTCTAACACAAAGTCCCAAAGATGGCCCTCCCTCACTGTCATGTAAATGAGCGTGAACAGAGCAATATTAAAAACAGAAAAACTATTTCTGTTTGATATATTTGCGTTCACCCGCCATTATTATATATTGAATGTTTATGCATCAAGATTATCACGCAATGTTTTTCCTGTATTTTCCATCTTAATTTGCGTCAAGCCTAGCGAATTCATACTGGGCAAAAAATATTTCGTTCCCATGGTGGCTGGTGTTTGCGGTGTAGTCGCTTGACTGATAGTCTTACTCAGCACCTCTTTAAAGCAGGTGTACCTTCAAAACAGTTGGACCTTCGGCTGATTCAGGCGAAACTACAAAATCAGGAAGTGAAGACATGTTTCTCTCGCACACCGCAGAATCACGGTTCTCCAGGTGGGTATGACTTGAACATGACAACTAACACGAGTGTACAGTGAGTATGAACTTTCTTTTTGCTACAGACATTGAAATACTGACAAATGTAAGAGATAATATAACGTACGACTAAACTGGTGCTCTATACAAGACTAAATATTTTATGGACTCACAATGTGACAAACGACCTGAAGCTAATAATAATAATAATAGCCTAATGTTTTTTTTCTTCTGAAGCCCGTTTGCGCTGAGATGAACGTCTTGCTACATCCAGCAGTTGGTGTGCTATTAACAGGTACCTATCCCTCTCCTCATGCGCACCCACAACACCCTCTCCCCTACTGTCTTCAGATCCAAGTGTACAAGGTAAAATATGTATGTATTATCTTGTACGCTCGCATAGACGTATACTTCTACCACCACTACTACTACTACTACTACTACTACTACTACTACACAAGGAGTTAAAAATAAAAGTAAAACGTGAAATATTCTCTCATGCTAAGTGGGCATGAACAGGTCTCATCCTACTCGTGTTTAAGCGTGAGAGGTCAGAAATGTGTTTAACCAGTTCAGCTGCATTCATTCAGTTAAACGTGAAGTCCACGGTCTTTATTAAGGTATCTTTACGTGCATTTATTTTGCACTGCATCTTACTTTAACAACAGAAATGTTTGGTTATTTTTGAAGGGAGATACCAACATTAGTTGCAAATATCTGACAAGCATGCTCAACTTTGGACTTGTCTTTTCTCCTGCACATTGTCAGAAAACCATCATAAACTGCTGGTCTTTCTACAACTCTTTTTCAGCACTACTTCCATGGACCACGGTACCCCAGAGCCTGGTGCCGATCCAGTTTCAGATTTCCCCTGTGCAGGTGGCCACGGGAAGCAATGCTGTCTTCACCCTACAGACCACCAAGGACATATTCTCCATCTCCTGGGTCACTCCAAATGGCATTACGCTGGGCCAGTGGATCGGCAGCCAGGCTGAGCTTAACTCGGTCCCCCAGTACCAAGGCAGAATCACCATCACTGCCACCCAGCTCACAATCAGCGCCTGCAAACTCTCTGATGCCGGGAACTACACGGTCACTGTAATACCAACCGCGGTCACTGGACTCCTCACCAACACCCGGTCGGTGCCTCTGAACGTGTTTGGTAAGATGTGCACAGTAAAGCCCAACTGGCCTCTCTGCGGCTACACTGAGGAGTCTTCTGAATTTTCACGTGCATTAGATATGGAGAACATTGAAGTTTGAGTTGTGCACATTTTGTATACTGTAAATGTAAAAAGCTCAGAAACTGCCTAGCAATAACATATTAGTCTCACGACTAGATTTCAAGTCACAGAACAAGTAAAATATAAACATGTTTAAAAATAGCTTACAATTTATTAGACTTGCCATCATATTCATTAAAGTCTTCAGCGTTATGGTATTTTCAAAAAAGCTTTTTTAGACCTGCACTGTTAAACCAATTAGTATGTTTTAAAAAACAACATCAGAAGACCACGACTCCGCAAGATGTGGCCATGCTTGTTTGTCCTTGTCTATAAGGCAGTAATGGCAGAGCTACTGAACTGAGAGGCCACAGATCTAAACCACTTCTCCTGACTTTCCCTCTGTGCGATACAGATGCCGTGACTCAAGTCAGTCTGACTGTGCCCACTGTGGCCATAGAGGGCAGCAACGCGACGCTGCTCTGCACCTGGGCCACAGGGTCAAACACAACCGTGACCTGGAGCAAGAGCAATTCTGGCCTCTCCTCGGACGCCACCGTCAACGGCGGCTCTCTCGTCCTCAACCCGGCCAGCAGGAACGACGCTGGAATATACAGCTGCACCGTCAGCAATCCCGTCAGCGCTCAGACAGCGACGGCGACCCTCACCGTGTACTGTGAGTGCACAGTCATTCCTGCCGTGGGGAGGCGTGGCCTCTGAATGGAGGGCCGGACCTCATTTGAGACCTCATTTGTCTGACTTTTGAAATATTAACTTTATTACAGGGTTTGTGAATTTGTGATTAAGGATCCTCACCATTGGACTGCCTCTGTCACTTACCTATAAAGAGTAACCTTATGACCTTTTGAATTTTGTATAGAGGTCCTTCATCAGCTATGTAAGCAAAGTGCTTTTTGAATATCTCTATTTATGTGTGTATGTGTATGTAGATAGATAGATAGACAGATAGGTAGGTAGTACTATTGTACTGCACACACATGCACACGTACACAATAGCATTCACCAATTGCCACCAATTGATTGTGTATGTGTGTGTACCCCAGATGGTCCGGACACCCCCCAGGTGTCAAAGACATCTTCAGGGTGTGTAGGTGGAGGAGATGTTACAGTAGGCCAGACGATCCAGCTCACCTGTACGTCTGCGTCTATGCCCCCTGCTCTGCTGTCATGGCAATATGGTGGCAAGCCATTGACAACAAGCCAACCATCTGGTGGCACGCTGAGTTTGCAGGTTTTCTCCACCAATCAGAGCGGGCAGTACACCTGTATGGCAAGTAACAGCATCACAGGGGGCGTGTCTCAGCAGCAGCTGACCGTCACTGTTGTGGGTGAGTTCTGGTCAGCACTGCGCCTACTCACGCTGGTTTCTTGGTCGTCTGTGCGTTGGGTGTTTCAATGACCGACCCCCCCCCCCCCCCCCCCCCCCCCCCCCAGGAACATGTCTCAGTGCAGGTGCCGTGGCAGGAATCGTCATTGGCTGCTTCATCGCTCTCGTCTTAATCATCATCGCCATTGTGCTATTACTGCGTCAGCGAAATGGTAAAGTTCGTCTTCCCTCACAGATGTCTTGGTGTTGTAGTGTATATGTGCTATTTTGTGTGTGATTTCAGAAAAAAAATTCATTCGTTCCATCTGTTGCAGTTGATCGGAGACTCAGGGATGTTATTGGAGTTCAGAAGACAAACTTGAACAATGAGCCACCCGTAAGAGAAACATTCTCTCAGACCTGTTTGCCGTTGTCGTTCCCTGGAGTGTCTTTGCCAGTTTGACTTCATGACCCTTTTTCGCAGGTTCGTCCAGCTTCGCACAATACACTCGTCACTTCTGGGATGCGTGGGAACGGGAACACACACAACCTTCCAATCGATGGTCAGACGTCTGCTGCTGTCTGGCACACTGGCCAGGGCAACGGCGAAATGGTGAGGCAGGACGGGCAGCGTGCGCTGGGTCACAATGGGCAGCTTAACACGGGCACATTCCCAAACAATGACCACATCTCAGCTGCTCTCTCACACAATACCCACCAAAATAGCAATTCATATCCGCACAATGGCCCACACAACTCCAGCTCAATTCCCCAGCTGAGCCGAGAGAATCCAGAAATTCTCATACAAACGGGCCGGGCCGAGGCAGGAACTCATACTGTTCTGATAAACCTCAACAGTCTGAACGACGGACAGCAGCACAGCAGCGCCGCCCAACCCCACACTGTTCAGGTCAACCTCACCACACCCCATCAGTCTCCGGGCCAGCCAAACCAAAGTGCTGGACAGCATAATCAGCAAAGCAGTGCGCTGCAGCAGGCCTACCCCAACGTTCGCACTCGCACCGGAGACGTTAGCGGTGCGCCTCAGTCTGCCTTCCACCGAGGCTTAGGAAATAGAGCCCAAGAACCGAGCAGTCTTGTTCAGACTGACCGCTCATATCCCACTAACCAGGGATTAGCCGGCCGTATAACTGACCCTGTGTATCCACAGTCTGTGCCCCGTCATAGACGGCAAAACCGTAGGCGTTCCAGAAGTCCCGAACCCCCAGCAGCTTCCGGCACGCATCTCCATCAGATGCCATGGGACCGCCTTCGGGAAACGCCAGCATACCCCAGTGCTTATGTGGACGAATCGGACAGTTCTGGGTACCAGTCCCCAACATCGCGGTCAGATGCACCGGGAACACGGATTCCTCAGACTCAGAGATGGACATCGCCCGAGGACAGGCGCAGGCAGGCTGCGTCTCAGGCTCAGAGTGGACAATTGCAGAGACGGGAAGCAGAGATTCGCTCTCGCGTGGACCCGACGGCACAGAGGCAGGGTCAACAGACCATGGTCAACATCCCAAGACCCACAGCCCAAGGCACACAGCCCAAAGTCAACAGCCAGGTGCCTGCTGTTCGCCAGAATCCCACCAACCCAGAACAGCCTCGGAACACAACCGTGCCTCAAAACCACACCACTCAAACACGGGCTACTCAACCCACACACGTGATCGCGCAGACCAGGCCAGAAGAGAGGCGGGCTATACCAAACCCACTCAACACTGCACACCCACTTCCTCTCACGCAGACTGCCCTCCAACGTCACGTCACTCAGACTCCCAATCCCTTCCCCAGCCGAATCCATCAGACCCAGGCGGCCCTCAAAGCCCCTCAGCCAAATCACACTCACGCTCTTCCTACCACACAGCTCAACCGACATGGCACGAGGCCTCCGACTCCCCCTGCGGTCCTGAGACCTGCGGAGTTCCAGACGTTACCCCCGCAAACCTCTGGAACAGGCCCACGCGGAGCAACCTGCAAGGCGACCCGACGTGCACAAACACACGAGGACACACCAGCACAGCAGCCCGCATAGACACACAGGGCACCATCACGCGCACACCAGCAGGAACCCAGCACATACTAACCAGGTGAACGTTTTGAGCTCAAAATGAAGGACTGATGTGTCATGCCTGTGGTTTCTCAGTTTTTCCACTGTCTGATGACCGTAACCACTTGCATGTTGCAATCACTTGTGCAGGCAGACTTAATAATAACATTTATATTCAGAAGGCACACAGTTGATACTGTTCCGTTTTTTTTTCTGTTTGGTGGACAGTTGTACCTACAGGAGTTCTTCTGGGCCAGCTGTGTGTTCTGGGCCTCATGTGCTGTATTTTGATTCAGCACTTTGCCACGAGTGTCATTTTGCCGGCGTGCCGACTCTCCGTGTCCGTGTGTTGGACTCATTCTAAACGCATCCTGTTTCTTTCTCTCCTAGCAGATCCAGAAGAGCAGAGCCAGGCTGTGAGACAGTCCAAAGCACAACACTGACACACGTTTCCATGATACACAGCGTAGGGGAGCAGCCGATATTCTGCGTTGCCTTACTCCTTCCATCCAGTACAGTATACTCAGTGGTTCTTCGGCTTATTTCAGATCCCATGTGTTCACGATAAGGCTAACGTACGTGTTATCCTAGCTAGCCTTTATAACCAAATCACCCGTCATTGTAAATACAACCTACAACTCAAACAGTGCTACTCAGGGATTATTCCAATTGATTCAGGCTTGGATATGATTCAAGCAATACTTCCCAACGCGGAGTGAAGCGTGGGTCTAGAGGACAGAGGACACTACCTGGGTCCAAACAAAACGGAAGGTGTTCAGAAGATGTTAAATGATAAATAATGGACTAAGGGTTGGATGAGTTCTCATGCGGCTGTTTATTGTTGTTCATGCTTTTCACGACACTACTCTGTTAGAAGGTCCCTCGTGATGAAATGCTTGGTTAGCTATGACTGAGAACCACCAAATATATTGGTGGGCTTATATTAATTATGCGCATTTATTTAATTTGAATGACTTGGAAAATGGTAATGACTGCATCTTTAAGCAGTGGAGGTTACCATGAAGAGCTCATTTAAATGTTTTATTTAAAAAGAATTTAAAAAATAATTTTTTATGTATATAAAAAAATGCTGATTAATTGTAATTAATTAATTGTTTTTTTGGTTTTTTATTAATTTATTTCATTTATTCATTTGATTTGCCATTCATTTGATTGTCAAATCTGAGATTAAATTCATATTGCAGAGCTTGGACTAAACTGATTTAATTTTCAGTTATATGCAAAACGACAGTTTTAGCAAACAGAACAGGTAACCAAATGCTGGCCATAAACAATTTCATTATTGTATTTAGCACTGTAATCACATTCATAAATGCCTTTTAGTGGAAGAGACCTGAAGATCAAGAAACACATCAAATATATCTAACACAATTACCCACCAAGGCAGAACATTTGCATGAATTCAGATTTCCACAAACGGGTTCTTCTACATTTTTTATCTCAGCATCACGGACGTAATTTTGGGGGGGGACGGGGGGGACATGTCCCCCCCACTTTTTCAAAAGCCTGCTTTGGTCCCCCCCAGTTTTTACGGTTAAAACCAAATATTTAAATAGCGACGAATCCATGTCCCCCCCACTTTTGAAATCAAAATTACGTCCATGCTCAGCATCCACCTGTGAAAACCAGTACCATATTGAGATCTAACAAGAAATTATTACTATAGTGAATTCTAATACAATAGAAACCAATAACAGCATTAAAATAAAACAAAACAAAAATGTTACATCGTTTCTATTCATGTATATTTCTCCTTTATTATGAAGAGACTATACAAAAGTGACGTGTTTGGGGGTTTTATGGTGGTATTGCACCTGTCCTTGTTTGATTCAGTATTTCTTCCGAGTATCTGCACTGATTCCTGTATTTAGCAGTATTCTATTTTAACAGCATCTTTGCCGAAGTATAGATACGAAGTATAGATTCTAGAATACTTTCTATGCATTGATGAAGCATTTTTATAAGTAGGTTTGGGGTACGAGCTGGGGTGGGCAATACATTTTCCCAAGGGGCCACATGAAAAATTGCAAATGTTTTACAGGGCCAGACTAACTAGTTTTTCGTTACCCCACGTATAAAAATCAGTAACTGGGTTGTATCACAGCTCCATGCTGATCTCCATGCAGATCTCCATATAGATCTCCATGCAGATCTATAACTCCACATATATAGATCAGTAACTGGGCTGTATCATCACAGCTCCACATATATAGATCAGTAACTGGGCTGTATCACCACAGCTCCACATATATAGATCAGTAACTGGGCTGTATCATCACAGCTCCACATATATAGATCAGTAACTGGGCAGTATCACCACAGCTCCACATATATAGATCAGTAACTGGGCTGTATCATCACAGCTCCACATATATAGATCAGTAACTGGGCTGTATCACCACAGCTCCACATATATAGATCAGTAACTGGGCTGTATCATCACAGCTAACCATTCATCAAACAAACTCAGCACAATGATATATTTTTGTTTGTACAATGCTAGTGGCAGTGTTTGAAGAAGTGAAAGTTCTCTGTTTGTGCATACACTGGATTTAATTCTACTTTAAGAGAATGATGCCTGCCAGGAGTGTATCAAGCTTGGACAGGGGGTGGATGGTGTCATGTTTCGGAAAGTGTGCTACATCTGTTTGCTACGTCCCTGGTGTCTGCTACAGAATTCACACTTCAAGCTAGTTCCTCTCCACTGATGCTCTAACGTATGTGACCAATTCAAATACATAGTGATACATTCTTTTTGCTATGCAATCTTCTTTGAAAGTTGGACAGATCCCTCTGGATCCCCCTGAATCCCTCCTTTTTCTTTATTGCTTGGTATTGAGGACAAAGTAGATTCCACAAATCAGATGTTTAGCTAAATGTGAATGGACTTCAATTTATAACATTGTAATCCAAAATCGCTACAAAGTAAATCAGCTACAGATATCAATAGCTACGCTTTGTAATATTGTCACTGGTGTCACGGGTGCTTATAAATATGTGTGTGTGTGTGTGTGTGTATGTGTATATATATTAGTTCTATGTATATATCTTCAGTTAGATATTCATCTCTCACACACTTCCCACAAAGAGCACTCCATGACCATATTTGGACATGCCTCAGCAGTAACTAGTTTCATAGAAATACCACAGAGGTTAAGGTGCTCAAACCCTTACTAGGGACTAGAAATTAGTCCTGTGGTACACAGGATGTACACATATGCAAGCCACTAGTGCTATAGTTCAGTTTACTTACAAGAAATTACGGCAATGAACCATAACAGTAAATACTAAAGTCTAAAAAAGAACAAATAAATAAAACAGTATTCATTTTGAAAAAAAAAAAAAGTCAAAAATCATAATTACATCTATTAATTTCTCTGGTCACTAGTCAGTAAAGTATCTGATAAGTGAAGCGGAAATGTGGGTATGGTATTTCCTGGTGTCACTGGTGTTTTCAAGCATCACTGCAATAAATAGCATGTGTGCAATGTGTCAGAGTTAAGAGTAGAACATACACAAGGTAAGTCTTGTATTCCTACAGCCTTCCCTGGTTTAAATGTTTTAGCATTTACTAAACATGCAAATGTTGTGCTTGGCTTCTCCAACAAGACCTACCTCCCCAAAAATGTGTGATGTAATTATTTGATATGGAATGGATTAACTGTGATGTATTGCTTTTGTTGCTTAGTATCAAACTCACCTGTGGGCCTATAACTCAATTTATACACAATTACAGGCGGTGACTGATTTCCATAATCAGTTTGGTCTAGTGACCGTCAAGTTCTCCATCGATGGCCAGTTTCTGGCCAAAGGACGACCGTTGACTGTATATTTGTGGATGATGGACCACGCTGGGCATGACTGACACATGTATAAAAACTCCAGCAACACTGTTATCCCAGTAACACTCAAATCAGTCCAGTCAGCACAAGTGGTGAAGGGGGTTGAACATGCCTAACAGAACGTGCATAGCACCATATTTTTAAATTAAAGCAGCTAGTACGATCATATCAGATACTAGTAGGATTATGATACTTGTTGTGCAGAGATGTGGGTTACCACAGGAATGTAAAAATGATTATGGTTATTGTTTGGTTGGTTTCAAATTATGGGTATTGTTTCGAGTGCATCACAGATAAAAAAAAAAGTGGAAGCAACTTTAATTGAATGCAGAAATTTAAAAAGTTTTAAAGACAACTTGCTTTCAAAAAAAGCCTTTATCTGTTTCTACAGATAACTCATTTCCAATCTACAATGATTCCGGGGAGTGAAGTTAGCAAGATCATCCTAGCTGTGGACACCATTACGCTGGTCCTGGGTCTACCAGCCAACCTGTTAGCCTTCTACATCTTCTGCCGAAAGCTGAAGCAGAACGGCAAACCCATCGATGTCCTCCTCCTCAGCCTCACCATCTCGGACCTCATCTTCCTCTTCCTCCTCCCCTTCCGCATGAAAGAGGCGATCGACGTGGAATGGAAAATGAGCGACTTCTTTTGTCCGCTGTCAAATTTCATCTTCTACACCACCATCTACAGCAGCACCTTCCTCCTTACGGCCATCAGTGTGGAGCGTTACCTGGGGGTGGCCTTCCCCATCAGGTACAAACTCAAGCGCCAGGTCAGAGGTGCTGTGGTCGCCAGTGTTGTGTTCTGTCTGGTTTGTATGGCACACTGTAGTGTCATCTTTTTTGTGGAGTACTCGTACAGCAATACCACAAATGGGTTGCAGCCAAAGCGGAACACCTGCTACGAGGAGTTCACGAATGAACAATTATCAGTGCTTCTGCCAGTCCGTCTGGAGATGTTCGTAGTGCTTTTTTGTGTCCCTTTCACGATCTGCTGCTTCTGTTATATCAGCTTCATCCGCATCCTCTCCCGGCTGCCCAACATTAACCCCAAGAAGCGTTTCAGGGCCATCGGTCTCTCCTTGTTCACCCTCCTGGTCTTCATCATCTGCTTCCTGCCTTTCAATGTGTCCCATGTGGAGGGTTACATTACATGGACTAATCCTGAGTGGAGACATACTGCACTACTCACCAGCACCTTAAACGCCTGTTTGGACCCCTTCATCTTCTATTTCTCCTCTGCAGCAGTCCGGGGGACACTCAACAACCTCATACAAAGACTTGTCAGACGAATGAACTCGTCCGGCTGCTGTCCAAATGTAAACTGCACCAGTGTTGAGGAGACCACCCAGAGCTCCACCAACACTTTGCACTAGATTCAGTAGATGCCTTCCGTCTAGATTCAGTAGATGCCTTCCGTCTAGATTCAGTAGACTTTTTGCCACTAGATTCAGTAGACTTTTTATGCTTGCATTTTGTAAAAATAGAATGCTGACTCTATACCAGTACTAGACTAAGATGAAACTCTAGACCAAGTTTAGGTTTTTATGATGATGAACAATGACCATATGTTCAAAAGCCCAGCTCTAGGGAACTCCCAAAGCTCAGATTGTGCTACTGTACTGTACTGTACTACTGTGAGTCTGGGGATTCATTTCTAGTATCCCAGGACGGCGCAATATTCATGGCCAGTTTTCCATGAGAGTGTACCTGCTTCCCATCTCTGGAGGTCATGTGTCTCTCTCTCTCTCCTGTTCAGTTGGACACTAGGCAATCATGTTCATCTGGTTGGTTACATGTGAACAGTCCTCTTTTGGGTGACATACACAGCATGCAGAGCAGCAACTTAAAAATAGCAACTGACTGCATGTATGAGTCTTTGAGGAAGCACATTACTCCTCATCCTTTCAACAGTAAAGCGATGGAAGTTATGTGACCAGTTTGAAACAGGAAATGTAGTGTGTTATCTTTTACACTTTAGTTTTTACACTTAAATAACAATTATGCTTTTTACTTTTTACTTTTCCAATGGAGAAAAAGATATTATTCATTCAAACCTTTACTGGAACAAAAATAATTGTTTTGATTCCATAAATTATACTCTAGCAAGTCACCAACCCACAAATCAAGTCTCAGGTTTTTAAAAGTACTGCATTAAAAGTACTTTTTAATTAGTCATGCCCAATTATTTTACTTGTTTCGGTAAATGCTCTTCGCAGGTTCATTTGGTCGAAAACCTGATAAATGGTAAGTAAAAGCAAATGAAGTAAATTGGCTTTTGTCCAGCAGAGGGCGCTATGGATCAGTGACTCCATACAAAATCTCATAATTACGAGGATCAGAATGGCGTTTCTCTCCATGTAACACATCAAGTCTCAACCAAAAATGTGACAGGTTGACAACATTAATGGGACATTATAAAGTTTGTAATTAATAATATTTCCAATATTTCACGTCCCCCCAAAATGTTTGATAATATAATGCAATGAATTCTTGCAATAATTATTTTTTCATCACCTTACAACTTATCACGAATTTTTTTTTAGAAACACTGATATTTGCATTGCAAACAGCTTCAACTCTAACTTGTAACCATGGAGTTAAACTGCAACCGACATTTCTGTAATGTTATTAATCACTTTTGTAATATTAATCATTTTTGTAATGTTATTACTGTTATTACTGTTATTTTCTACAGGAATGTCAGTGTTGTATTGGTTTTGTTGTATTAGTTCTGGTTAACTATTTGCGAAATAAAAATTAATGGATTAACTACACAATACATATCCAGGCTACTAGTGCCTCATATCTTATTTTAGAGTTTGTAAATCTTGTAAGTCTTGTAGGTTTGAGATTTCTTCAATTGACATATGATACACATGCATTGATGGCAGAAATGTAACAGTTGTTTTGTATTTGAGGTAAGATGTTACTCCCAAGGAATACATGGAGTTACAATCGATAGGTAAAGCTCTTGCCTTGTACAAGGACAAATGGATCTGCATAACACCTCTGTACCTGTTCACTCAGCTCACACAGCTCAAAGGATTTCTGAGTAATTACAGTCTAAGAAAATAAGTCTTATTATCACATAGATTCATCTATCAGTTCCAACAACTGTATCCATTGAAATGTCAGGAGAAGCAGAGTGGATCACCACCTCTGCCGATTAAATGTGAGGCACATTCAGGGATATTGGAAGAACAGTTACATGCAGCTTTCTTGCTAAAAGAGGCCTGTGAATGGGAAGTGTGTGTGTGTGTGAGTGTGTGTGTGTGTGTGTTTGTGTGAGTGTGTATGCATTTGTGTGTGTGTGTGTGTGTGTGAGAGAATGTGTGTGTGTGTGTGTGTGTGTGAGTGTGTTTGTGTGAGTGTGTGTGCGTGTGTGGGTGTATGTATGAGAGTGTGTATGCATTTGTGTGTGTATCTGTGTGTGTGTGAGAGAGGTGCTTCCTCTGACAGACAATGTGGCTTTCACAGCTTTGGTGAGAACAAAGTTTAGTTGACTTATATGTGTTAAACATAAAGAGGATGTTCCTGTCCTGTAGCCCTCCAGAGCATCAGCATGATGAATTTAATGTTGGCTTCATGCTAGAGGATTAAATTCATATTAATATAATATTGTAGTGCTGCAGGGTACTTGGAGCCCAAAACTGTCTAGGCCTTCTTGACACCACTTGCATTTTCTAGAACAACATCTACATCTAGAGCTGAAATGTCCAAAGAGGAAAAACAAAATATGAATGTCTGGCCCTAAATGTTTTGTTTTTGTTCAATAATTGTGGTTTCATATTATAACTCACTCTGTGTATAAGTACAAGCAATCACAGAATGAGACATCTCCGCTATCTTTCAAACCCCCTGCTCTCAAGGAGGCCCAACTGGAAGAGTCTTGGCAAGAATGCAAGGACCCTTGACAGCCCTGCCATCTACCAGACCCCACTGTAATGTGCTGGACCAGTGAAGGCTGCATCTGTTGGTCACTCAGGGACACACACTCACATGAAAGTTGGCTATGCACTTCCCCAGTACAGTGCAATCCAATCCCAATGTAATTCAACAATCGATCCTCTAGGAGGCATTTTGATCCTATTAACTACCTCACTGATTTGTTCAAGCACTGAACATCCTCTCCAGTTTGGGTACGTGCCCTATCGTTTGCCTTAGTGAGTACCAAGCTGGTCCCAAGCTGGTGATTGGACCCTTCATATTAAAGATCTAAAGATTAAGAATCTCTGGCCTTGTTTGCAATTGTAAGGCATATTCAGGACCTGTTGATGGCACAACAGTATCTGGTTAATCACTGTATTCCAGATCTGGGGGTAAAATTAACCTCCATGCCCAGAATTACAAGTGTAATAACACCCAGTGAAGTCTTGCATGGCTGAGCAGTACACCATCACCATCACTAGTACACAAGCATCAGTGGTATTTCCAGAGATTCTTTCTAGTCTTTGGCAATGGTGAGATGTAGTACCATGGTTCTTATGTTGTAGAGTGAAAGCAATGAGCACATCTCTGCAATTAACTGCTCCTCAAAAAGTATCTTCTGGTCAGAATGCAGTTTGAATGGAGAAGTGCAATTTTATTTGTACCTCCAATCTACTGAGATCAACTGCCACTGTGGCTATAGTGCTTGTTCCAATGCCTCTACATTAAAACACTCTTTAACCCAAGACTTTTCCCATAATGGCCCACATCCAATTAATTTGGCTACTGATTTACCTCTAGCCACTATATAACAGTTCTCAGTTCTGAATTTTTTCACTGCTCCCCTGTCTGGTCTCCTGGACCATCTGTGTTCAAAACAGCTCAGCATGCTTCCATCTCCATGGGCTGCTACCATCTTTACCCCTTAGCTTCATGTAAATGCCATTTCTTTACAAGCAACCATTTGCCATGGTGTAAGTTCAAGCCTGTCACCTCTGGATATAAAACAGCCAAAGCCAGAAGGCATGCCAGTGAACTGCCATAAACCAGACAGAGTTGAGAAAGCTGGTTGCGAGTACGTGTTCGCAGGTCATCTGCCAGACTTGAGGTCCAGGGAGGAGAACTGGTGATGCCCTCAAATGACTCACTGCCCCTGGGCAGAGGATATTCACTATCGGCTCACAGAAGTGCCAGATGCCATCTTGTTTCAGCACAATTGACACAACTGACATCCAGTAATAAACGCTGAATATCTGACAGTAAAAAAAAAATCTCTTTCTTCAAGAATTGTTTCACTACTGTTTCATGACTAGAAACAAGAGAATATACATAGACACAGAACATTTTCTGTGTCTGTTTCATGGCATATCCCATTGGTACCGCACATTCCAGAGAGAGAGCTGAAAAGATCCTGCTAACTCGTCAGTTGTTTGTCCATTATGATATTACTCCAACACAGATTTGGCTGTGGCCTCCAGGAGAACCAGGAGAACCATGCAGGAGAACCGACCAGTCCATACTCGCAGTGTGTGATGCGTGGTTTGACTAATCAAAGTCTGTTTTCACTGTGGATCTGAGTGATGTCTGAAGGTGTCACAAGATGCTGAGCAACTACTGGTGCAACAGTAACTGCTCAACTCCTGAGGATGCTCTTTTACGCATTGTTCTCATTGGTTAAGATCAATACGGGGTTACCTTGACAGTGATAATTTGGAAAGGTGTGCCCTTTTTCACTGTACACAGAACTGTAGGATGTCTGTGCAGAGCTCTTCTCCCTCTGTGTAGACCCCTCCTCCTTCCTGCATAGACCCCTCCTCCCTCCTGAGTAGACCCCTCCTCCCTCTGTGTAGACCCCTCCTCCCTCCTGCGTAGACCCCTCCTCCCTCCTGTGTAGACTCCTCCTCCCTCCTGTGTCGACCCCTCCTTCATGAATGAAACAGCTGGACCATTATGACCTTGCACTGATGCATCAATGAAGACACTTGATGCTTCGGGGCAAGATGGTGAGTTTTTTTTTTAACAAGGTTGATATCCTTAGACTGAAAATTCAGAGGCGTGACAAACCAATGTCACTTCTATCACTCAAGTTTGCAGTGCTCTCTCAACACAAACTAGCTGCATCACTGGTACAGACGTGATATCTGCTTACACTGCAGTATTACTCTCCTCAGGTACGAAAAGGCACGTGCAGTTCTACATCACAAGTCAAGTAGAATGGAGGTATTAATTAAGGCTTCTGGCTAACGTTTAAAAGTGAGACCACAAGTTACATTGGGATTAATTGTATGTATATGGATGTTGAACTACAAGACGACTTTCCAGAACATTCTCGTCCCTCCACCGTTCTTATAAGAACTGCAGGCGTTACAGAATCTTTACTAAGACTAAGCAGACTAGTATATGAAAATGGATTTCAGATGACTCGTCATCCTAACGGTGACCTCTTCACTCTTTTCACATGCGTTGAATCAGGAACGGTATTTGAATGTGTGGATAATGAACAGGGTTTCACAAGCTCAGGTCTGAGTGAATTTGAATACAAAAGCTAATCTTAACACTGCCATAAAGTCCTGCATCATAAGAGTCACATGCACATAGACAGACCTACATCTACTGCAAGATGCCTTACAAATACTAATGAAATGACAACCTGGGGATTCATAAAAAGGATCATAGACCTGGTGTATTGGGAACTGCAGAAAGGTCAGATGTATCATGCAGTTATAGGTACATCTTTGCTTTCTGCTGCTAAATGAGACAAACAAAAAATCCAGGTTAGAGAAACCAACAAGATGTGAAAATGTCACTGCTCTCAGCACTGGGAGCTCATCATAGCAAACGACACCTTTATACTGTGGATCTGAGTCAGGAAGCTAGCCCTTTAATATTAGCAAGCATGCCAGTAAACATTTTATATTAGCAACAAATATATTAGTGTATATGACAGCACAGGTAGGTGCTAATACCTCTTGAAATGGGTTAAATGGAAAAAAAAACTGGGTGAAAAACTGCAGGTGCACTGCAGGTTATTGAAGGGAACAGGTTTAACATTGACCTACTGCAAAAAGAAATAAGTTAATTTTCACAACAGAAAGTCAAAGCCTTTCATAGAACTCACATAAGACTAGCTTTGTTTCTAACAATGTGAAAGAGTCAGAGATATTAAACACAACACACTTAATTCAGATCTTTACAGTAAAGCCACTGCATGTAAGCAGCCTGGACGGACAGGCCAATTAAACAGTACAACACACTTTCATAATGAGAAGCAACTTAAAGCCCAGGTATTAAACCCCTGGCACATAGCCAACACGTGGCTTTTCCGAGTTATTTTATCCCTAAAACTGTGTACAGTTTCCAACATGGTTTTGTCTGGGACATATTAATTGTAATAGTGTTAATAAAAACAGTGAGTCTTAGAATATTTAATGGAATAGTAATATAATTATCTCTGGCTGTAGACAAGGAACGAGACAGAAAAGCCTTTGTTATAAGAAGTCACACTGATATTTCCATCACTGATGGTGAACGTAGAGAAGTTAGTTTTGACACTTTGTGAGATTTTAACTGAAACCCACTGAGAAAGATGTAAATTTGCTTAGATCAGGGAGTGAGGAATGGCTGTGAAGATAATGGAGGATCAGCTTGGCCACTGCTGGAAAGATCAACCTAGAGAGCATCTGTAGTGTTGATAAAAAATGCATTTATTACTCAAAAGTTCAAAGACAGGTGGGAGAGGAGAAGATCACCATGCCCATAGCTTGAAAAGTCTCGCTCATAATATAGTCTACTAGAGAAAACCTGACCGTCTGCTTCTGATGTTGGTTAGATGGAAAAACATCTAATTGAAGATTACTTTGCAACGCACTTTTTGCCTGGATCTTCCAAACTGTGAGGCAAGAATTGTGCAAAGAAGGAAGCACGTGAGTACCAAGTCCAAAATAACAAGTCCAAAAATATATTCTGTATATTCTGTATTAGGTATATTCTATCATCCAAGCTTCATTCAACAACCAAAACCCTGCACAGTACAGTATGTTATAAACCATGCAATCCATGACAATTAGGAGGCTAATCATTGAGGATACAGTGTCCTTATTAAAGAAGTCAGTTTCTTTAAGAAATGTCTTTAAAGAAAGAAAATGTTGGTAGCCTATTGTCAAACGTCTAACAATTAATAAAACTGACAGGGTTTGTTGAGAACAAATACGGGCTTGAATGATGCCTTAGACTGATCAGATTGAACTGTGGCTAGGAGGACACAATTCATGTAATCAGAGATGTTCTCAAGAAGATACTATCAATTTCTGCTTTTGAGAAAAATGATAGGTAGAAATCTGGATGTAAACAATATACCACAATTACTCATGACAAGCATCAACAATCCCTCTGAAGAACCTACTTGACATCACGCCAGTGAAAAATGGAACAGGTGTGAAAATGAAAAAGGCACCACTTGCCAAAAATCACAGCAGTTTCAATGGATGTTACTAGTTAAGAGTAACAGGGCTGTAATTTTATTAAAATAAGTAGTTAAAGACATATAAAGACATATTTTTGACATCAACAAACCTTGTTTGCCAAGTCCCAGTCCTTGAACAATGTCAAATGACTAATCAAAGTAGTTAACTACATACAAGACACCACCAGAATTTTAAACTGCTGTGTCAGAAACTTTACACTCACTATGGAGATTTGGTGTTACAGACTGAGACAAGATGGCCATCAAAGGGATGTGTGCTTGCACATTCCTTGTGTGTGCTTGAACTGTTGAAAGCCTTTGCAATAGTACAAGAGAAGACCACTTTTTAAATGATTAAGAACGGCTGCTTTACTTGTTATTTCTTTGCGACATTAGCATTTGAATGACCTCAACATGAAGGTTATTCAAACCGATAGAATATTTTCTAAAAAACTGAATGTCATTCAAAGTGTTACCAGCAGGAATTACTGATTTTCCCTAACCATATGGAAACCAATGGTAGATAGTACTGAAGTGTACATTATTTGTTACTGTACAGTTTTGAATATTTAAGGCATTCGAGATGATCCAGTCATCCAGATTGGGGATTGGGCACACCTGTGATCCGGATTGGGCACACCTGTGATCCGGATTTGGCAAAACTGTGATCCGGAATCTGGAAATTCTTGTAAAGACAGTAAGAACTTGGGTCCACTTGGAATTGTATTTCATGGCCACTTCAGTATGAGAATCTCCATTGAGAAAATTGTTTATCTGGGTAAAAGCCTAAATGTTTTGTAACAATTAGCTCAATTTACAATTAGATCAATTTAGTAACAATGGTAACAGCCTGTCCACCAATGGCTCTCCAAAATCAAGTTGCTCAGATTCACTTTCCACTGAGGTGTCGCTGCCAATATTGGAAAGTCTGACGGCACGAGACAGCACTATGTCATCAGCACAGCCTGTCAGATGTATCCTGTCACAGGACTGACCTTGCAGACGTATGAATAAGAACAGGTAAGGTGAAACGTTGCCTTCTTCAGAAACGGCCAATGTAATGGCGTTCTGCTGTTTGTGCCATTCACCACCATTTTCTGTTTTCTTCCTATTACATAACCGAAACCAAGAAACAAGCAAGGACAGAGATCTAATGGAGACACATTCATTTTTCATGGTCAGCTCAGTCAAAGGTATTTGACATATCAGCCAAGAGAATATGAACTAGTGTTGGCTGACAAGAGTCCAACTGAGAGAAATGTATGAACATGTTAGTTGTGCTATTATACATACTGGCTCTTGCATTCTCATAAAACTGTTGGCAAAAGGTAAAGAAGACGGGATTCCAACCACTTATCTCAGAGGGATGCGAAACCTTTGGAAGGGGGCGGATGGTGACAGCCTTCCACATGGTAGGTACAATGACCCATTGATAAGAATAGTTTACTAAATGTACAGTATGTGTGAAGACTGGGACTGTGATCTGCACACTGCTTTATGAGTCAAGGAGGGATGATATCTGGACTAACTAATGATCAGGAGATTCAAGCTCAGCAAATGCTGTCTCATTTGGCCAATGATACTCAACTCTCCTCAGCTGACTGGATAAAGGACAGGACAGCAAGCACAGGTGGTGGTACAGGTCCAAATTTCAGAAAAAAACTCTAATCTATTTAAAGGGCTTTTGCAATTGAGAGGTTTCTACATTTTCTACTTTATTGATGTCACCTGATTTCACTGAGTTTCCAAGTTCCTTGTTAATGCAGTGTCAGCACTGCTAAGGGAGATGCTTTTTAATAGTAGCTCTTCGTTGCTTGAACCTCTGTACTTTATTTCAAGCCGGAAGGAGCATATGGGGTGAAGTTGAGGTATGTTCCTGTCCCACGAGTGTATGATATACCAGTCTGATGTAACAAGTGCAGCTAGGACCATCCAGGACTGGGCCAGAGGGGTGGGCCATCAGGAGAAGGGCACCTGACGATGGACATGAAAGGGAAGATGAGCTTCATAACCCCATGCTGCCCCCAGAATCTTCAATCTGCACAGTACATATACTAGGATGATATAATTATCTATAGCAACGAATGGCATAGATAGCTGCAACTGTAACCCATGAGAGCTGTTCCAAGGGCCCGGGTGGGCGGTGCTCCCAAACCTGAAGAACACTCCCATTGGATAAGTGGGGTATGGTAGCTTGGCTCGACCTGGTTTAACCTCACCTAAAAGGGAGCTCTAGAGCCCGTCCTTTGGATGGAGCAACAGACATTCATCCGGGTTAAGGTGGCTCTCTGTGGCATCCACATGCAATTTTCTCTCCCTTTTGTCAGACTGCCGGCAAAATGACTCTGGCCACACACGCACCAATTCACGAGGATCCTATTTAAATGCCCTATTATTTTTCAGTAGGCTACCTGATTCCAGAGGCAACAGACAAAGGCAACAAACAAGTTGACCCTTAAAAGTGAAATAAATACTGCTTGTTTGTGTCACAGTGAGGAGGTCGGTCCGCCACCAGAGGGCGCGTGCACCCACACACACCCACACACACACACACACACACACACACACACACACACACACACACACACACACACAGAGCACACTCCCTCTGGCACTAAACCATTCCCTAGGTCCCAATCACCTCAGTACTAACACCTGTGTCTTGTTACGTGTTTCACCTTCTTAAGCTCACAGGTCGTGCAGTCCAGTGCTGCACATTCATCCGACAGAGCTGCTCATCACTGGACCTGCTCCTTGTTAGATCGTGTTCTGAGGACCTGCTCAGCCTGTTTCTTTTTGTTAACACTTCTGCCTTTGGCTTGTTGCGTTTTTGTTCTATTTCAATTATGGAAAATAGAGAGCACAACGTACAACCTCCACCTCCGGCCGCCTCAATACCCATGTTACAGTTTGCCTAATCCTGTCTGACCTTTCTTGCCTGTTATACTAGAGCTACGTACAGATAATTCCTAGGGTACATAAGGTCTGTTATTCTTACAAGTTAAAAACATCCTTAGAACTTAAAACCCAAACATATTATTTAATTACCTTTCAATACTTCAGGAAATTATATAGAAACTAAAGTGGATTACTTGATACATACCAGAGAAACAACATAAACAAAGGAAGGTGGGGAAAAAGACATTGGAGTGGAAAAAGTGAAAGTTCTTAATTAACATGATTCTGGCACTAAGGCTTTTGAAAAATACAAAAAACCTGTCTAAACTGACAAAGATCAAAAAGACTTATGGACACTCTTCCATCACTTGGAATTCATGTCATGTAACTCAGTCAAAGGGAATATGTTCGTATTCCTGGACTTTCATGGGTCTGTAGTGTGAAAAATGCAGCAACACGAGAATATACTTTAGTTCATCCCCTTCTCTTGAATCTGTTAGCGTGTGTTTGTGTTAATGTGCACTTCAGTGTCATTAAAATGCCTAAAAACAGTCAGGCAAAAAACAGGCAACTTTGTACCAAATGGAATTCCGATAATGATGTGAAGTCTTTGTGTTTAATAGAAGGATTAGGAGTTTTTTAAAGAAACTTTACTCTGGAAAGTACCGGAAGCACTTTCTTTAGTGCTGATAGGATCACTCTCATCTGATAGCTAACATCTATGGAGTTAAGAGAGCATTTGCTTTTAAATATGTGCATTTGCACCACTTGAGGGCCGTTGCTAATTGGCTGTCATTCAGTATGTGAGCATTTAGATTTTGCACAGTTCTGGCTGGAAATAATGGGTGTTGAATTAATGTGTTAGTAATTATCCAAATGATATCCAAAAAGAATTAAACTAGCATCAAGCAAAACTGTTGATTTGTTCCACAACAGTTGTCTCAGTCGTCTGTGTTACATAAGTGTCACACTGAAAAGGCCATTCTGCAGGCCACAGTAGCACACACTCAGAGACCAGCATGGACAAAACAGAGGTTTATATGTGTAGCAAGCAGAAAATGAAACTATTTCAATGACGATCTTACTACAGCTCTCCAGGTTCCCTGTCTGGTGCTGTCCTCCTTGTCTGCTGGAGTGTCTATTTTGTAAGAGTCAAAACACTCTAAACCATGCATCAGACTCTCCTTATAACAGGGAGGAGCAACTAATTAATTAGAAGGTGTAGTGGCAACTACACCTTTTAATGAGATTAAAGGAGGTTTCGCTTCAATTACATACATGCTATGTATTACAGCTACAGATGTGTACTGAAACTGGAAATTGTACTGAAACCGTGCCAGCTGTGTACTGAATCTGTGTCAGCTGTGTACTGAATCTGTCAGATGTGTACTGAATCTGTGCCAGCTGTGTACTGAATCTTTGTCAGCTGTGTACTAAAGCTGGAACAGACAGACTGTCCTAGCAACATATGTGTTTCAACAGCTAGCCATTGTCCTAGGAAGGCACCATGCAGTAGACCAGACACCTTTATGGTCCTGGCATTGTAAAGAATTACCTGAATCACAGCCCCCCTAACCTGTTAGCCCTCTACACCTTCGGCCAAAAGGTGAAGCAGAACGCCACACCCATCGATGTCCTCCTCCTCAGCCTCACCATCTCAGACCTTATCTTCCTCTTCCTCCTCACCTTCCGCATGAAAGAGGCGGCCGACACGAACTGTACATCAAGCTACTTCCACTACCTTCTTTCTGGATCTTCTACACCACCATCTACAGCAGCACCTTCATCCTAACGGTCATCGGTGTGGAGTGTTTTCTGGTATTGGCCTTCCCCATCAGTTACAAACACCCACCGGCAAACTGTCCACATTTTGCAGTACTATCACCATGGCAACACCATCATCCTTGAGCCATCCAAACAGAACACCTTTTATAAGAACTTCAGCAGTGAGTAGATGAAAACCTTTGTGCCTGGCTGACTGGAACTCTAGTACGTTTATACGTTCTTTCACAATCTGCTGCTTCTGCTACATCATCCTCATCCTCTCTGGCTGCCCAACATTAACCCCAAGAAGCGTTTCAGGGCCATTGGGCTCTCCTTGTTTACCCTCCTGGTCTTCATCATCTGCTTCATGCCCTACAATGTGTCCCACGTGGTGGGTTACATCGGCTGGTACAGTCCCAGCTGGAGAGTGTACGCACTACTCACCAGCACCTTAAACGCCTGCTTGGACCCCTTCACTTGTGTCTTCTTTGCTGCAGTTTGAGGGACATTCAACTAGTTTATACAAACACTCGAAAAACTCTAAATCTGTCCTGCTGCTGGAGGACTCGTGGCCTTCTAGCTGAACTGCTCTATCACCAAAGAGAAAATACATCAGTGTCACGCCATAAAGTCCTGAACACATTCCAAAGGGAACACACTGCGTTCTGACCCAGACAAACAACAGCTTCAACAGTTATATGCATAAGCAGAAACCTCTCAGTGGGACCACTGAGATAGATGAATATTCCTCAAGGTGAGAGAGTTACAAAAGCCCTGGGTAGACACACAAAGGAACAAAACAACATGTAGTAGTGATATAGAGTAAGAGTGGGCGAGACTAATTAGATCAGCCAATAGGGAGAAAGCACGGGCAATAGAGAATCCCAGCAATCCATTGCAAACATATTGTGAAGGTTCCACTCTATAAAACCTTTTGTGTATTTAAGAACACAACACAAACAATGAAAAAACTGAACTACTCTTGCTACAGAGAGGTGATTCTTTCTAACAAAACTTATTTCTGGTTATGCTAACCTAAATTGGCAAAGAGAGAAATTTATCCATAACTTTAATACCAAATCAGACTCAAGGTCTGCAGACACATACAGTATATGTTTGACCAACTAAAACCATGACTATTTTAATATTGTCAAACGCTACAGCTGCAGACAATATCATTTTACCCAGAGTTGCCAGAAGATCCACACCCTCATAAGCAGGAACAGTGCGACCTGACCTTTCCTCCCCTAAGCCACACACTGTCCTGTTTCAGTTTCAGTTTAAATCAAACAAATCTGCTGCAAGATGTTTCCACATCTTTGGCTTTAAGAGCTCTTTATTACAATATCAATGTTGGCAAAATGATTTTATTTATTTATTGATCTCTGAAAGCAGAACTTCAATCTCTAAAATCAAAATCTGTCATTGGACTTTTATATGACACTTTCAGGCAAATGTAAGAGGTTTTTTGGTAATTTAAATCCTAAATATGTTGTATGGTCTGTATATCATTTGCCATATTTGTTGGTTTTTCTGTCCCTGTATATTAAATTGAATGTCATGTTTTATGCCAGTGTATTCAGAATGTGGGAAAGGCATTATATAAATGATGTATATGTAACTCTGATGGTATAAGGGAGGCAGACGCAAACACAGAGTGAGGTTTATTAAGGGCAAACCCTCAAACACAGAGTAGAGCGAGGTTTATTAAGGGCAAACCCACAAACACAGAGTAGAGCGAGGTTTATTAAGGGCAAACCCACAAACACAGAGTAGAGCGAGGTTTATTAAGGGCAAACCCTCAAACACAGAGTAGAGTGAGGTTTATTAAGGGCAAACCCTCAAACACAGAGTAGAGTGAGGTTTATTAAGGGCAAACCCACAAACACCGAGTAGAGTGAGGTTTATTAAGGGCAAACCCTCAAACACAGAGTAGAGTGAGGTTTATTAAGGGCCAACCCACAAACACAGAGTAGAGTGAGGTTTAGTAAGGGCCAACCCACAAACACAGAGTAGAGTGAGGTTTATTAAGGACAAACCCACAAACACAGAGTAGAGTGAGGTTTATTAAGGGCAAACCCTCAAACACCGAGTAGAGTGAGGTTTATTAAGGGCAAACCCACAAACACAGAGTAGAGTGAGGTTTATTAAGGGCAAACCCACAAACACAGAGTAGAGTGAGGTTTATTAAGGGCAAACCCACAAACACAGAGTAGAGTGAGGTTTATTAAGGGCAAACCCACAAACACCGAGTAGAGTGAGGTTTATTAAGGGCAAACCCTCAAACACAGAGTAGAGTGAGGTTTATTAAGGGCAAACCCACAAACACAGAGTAGAGTGAAGTTTATTAAGGGCAAACCCACAAACACAGAGTAGAGTGAGGTTTATTAAGGGCAAACCCACAGAGTCTGGATCACATCCCCAGGGCAGTCAGAAACAGACAGATAATCAAGACGTAAATGGGACTGAGGCATGACGATGCAAAAGCACGTGCACGGCTTGAAAACGCACAAATTACTAATGAAGTGACACAGAAAAAACACCAGAAAGACTCATGACTTACATATGACAATAACCAGCAATGAACTAGACCAAAAGCAGGACTTAAATACACTGGAATTACAAGGGAAAGATCTAGAAACAGGTGGGAATGATAATTAGGAGGCGGGGTTACAAATTACATGGGGGTGGCAGGAAAAGCACATGGGAATAAAAACATTGCCACAGGGGAAAAACAAAACAAAGATATGACTGATAGGTGGGGGCGGGGCCATATGTTACACTAATTCACAGTTCCCACGAACATGTGCTTTTTAAAACTCATCTGCTTGTAACTGAAACAGTTTCCTAAATATATTTTTAGGATATTTTAGGAGTTTGCTGAATCTGAAATGTTAATCTCATATAAGGAATTTTAACTTTATATAAAGTTTATCAAGCTTAACAAAATTTTCTTGAAAGAGGCCAATTGTGCAGCACCCCTAGTGTGCTGTCAGAGATTTAAGTAATAAATAACCTATTATCACAAATTTACACACCTGGGGAATCTTATCTTTGACTCTTTGCACTTAAAGTTTAATAAGCCAATGAATACCCAAATAAGAGTTTCCCAAAAGCATCATAAGGTTAAGATCATCTAAGAGAGAGACAGACCAGCGTGATTCCTGCTGCACCATTTAACAGTGACATTAGTGTCAAGATGAATCCGAGCTCAGAGTGATTTGCCAATTAAAATCCACACTGTTCAGTGGCACCAGGAAGGGGGCCAGTGTATCGCCCCCTACTGACAACAATTATATATACTGTAATCCTGTTTATTTAACACACACACACACACACCAGGAAGAGGGTCAGTGTATCCCACCTACTGATGACAATTACCTTTAGAATATAATAGTGGGACTCTCTTCCAGACCTCTATTCCTATACAGGTTATAATCCAGTTTATTTAACACGCACACAAGTGCATGGAGTCTCCATGCATACAGAGGCGGTCTTTGCATAGAGGCGTGGCTAGGCAACTGCCTTGGGCCCCTCCCACGGCAGCCCACTGTATGGGCCCCCTGATTAGCTGACTTATTTCTCGCATATTAATGTTGATGGGCCCCCTAGCAAAATTCGCCTTGAGCCCCCAAATTTCTAAGTCCGCCACTGCATGCATAATTGACCCTTGACTACAAATATCCATCTTTACACATACAGTCACTTTCTTCTGTAACAGGCATATTCAACTGACAGGTGCATTTAACCAAAACGTACATCCAAAAAGCAAAAACATCCAGCCAACGGTGGCCTCACAGCGAGAAGCAGAAGACAGAGGAGGAGCTGGAGGAGGAGTAATAGGATCTCTAGCGGAACCTCTGGGTGGATGTTCTGGCTGGGGATGTGTGGATGGTGAATCACTCTGAGCTCAGCAGGGCCAACAGCCATTTGTAAAAGATCCAGCAGTGCTGCTGTTATCTGACACATTTACACCAGAAATACACCGTTGCCATGACATTGCTTTTGCAGTCCCGGTGGCATGTTGAGTTCTGCCTGTGTGCAGGACCGACGATCTTGAGGACATGACTGAGGACTGGGAAGCGTGGAAGGTTCTGACCCAGGAAAGGCTGACCTAGGAAAATTTACAGTGACTGTATGTGCAAGGGAGGGGTACCTAAGAATTTGCCTAGCAAATACCTTAAGGTATTTAAAGACATTTACAGGTGTGTAGATGTATGATATATACATGCATCTGCATGTGTTATGTTAAGATAAATGCATATATAATACCACACATGTATGGCAACTTGGCATACTACAGTCTACATGTGTCTCCTGGTCTTTCACTGCCACTTTCTGATTTGATTTTCAAGGCCTCCTCAGTTCTCTGCTGTAAGACTATGGAATCGATCAGTTTCTATTAAGTCCTCTCTTAACCCTCACCCTCTCAAATCCCACTGAAAGGTTCTTGTTTTTTTTGCGTTATAAAGCTTCTCCAAGTAAATTTAGTCATTTACTTAAGCACTATGTATATTAGCTGGTATTTTATCTATGAAATTTTCTTTCTTTATTATATTCTGAATTCACTAACTCGTGTACTTCAGAAGCCGCTGAAACCTGCCGTGGCCTTTTGAGACAGTGGTTGCCTGAGGGTCTACTGGTCCACATCTCTGTCCCCACTCTCTTCCCCAACACAGATAAGACAGTACACTTTAAAAAGGATTTGGATGGCCAGGTTCAATATTCATCCTGTCCTTTGTTTAGCTGATAACATTGAAGTAATATTTATAAGAGACAAAATGACATGCCCACAGCTGATATTGAACAGTAAAAATATTACTGGTTTTATATGAGATACTATTTACTGTTTAAGTTTTTTACAATAAAAATAAAAGTTTGTGTGTTTTGTTTCAGTTACATTTATTTCCAGGTCAAATGGTTTATTTGCATAGAGTCCAATCTGGTCTGGGCAGTCTGAGATATGGTGCATTGCTAAACTTGTTACTGCTAAACTTTAAATTTGTCTTTAAACTTCTGGTTTAGCATCAGTGAGCTCAACGTTCACCATATGCAGTTACTGAGAATCAGCCCAGAAAACAGGAGTAGTCTTAATGCTTCATTTATAGGTTTTTTTCTCACAGCTGAAAGGGAGAGGGAGTTAAATAACTTTAATAATAGGGTATGTAGCAATATTTATTAATTATGAATTATAATAAAGAGGTACCACCCTGAGATTTCGTGGAAATATGTTTTTTAATAACTGGAATAGATGAATTGATTATTTCAGTCTCATTAACTGAGGGTGAAGTTCATAGTTTGCGCAGTGACCCAATACCACTGGTTGAAATATATTTGTAACAGTAATTGGTTTAACAAATGCAAATTATTGATTAATAGATAAACAATTTAACGTTATAATAACTTCGACTCAAGGTCGAAAACTTGGTTTAGGTTCAGAGAGTTAATCAAGGTATTAACTGAAGTGTACGGAAGCGTATTGCTGCCAAGAATGTAAAAACATTTCTTCAGCATGTCGTTATTACGAGATATGAAAACTAGTGCCTTTGACGTTGTCGCGGTGACTTTAGTATGTTCACAATTACATGTCAACGATATAAAATACGTCTATTCGTGAAGTAAACAAAGTTGAGATGTTTGTCTTGGTTGCCACAAATAAGAATCTGCATATTTTGGCACGTTTGTTGATACTGTCTTAAAGCTATAGAAGAAAGAATTCCGAATATGCGAACGTGAAACCAACTTTACCGTGGTGTAGTTATGTCGCTTTAACGACATAAGATCTCGTAATGGCCAGAATAGCTAATATAAATAATAATAGCAGCCATCAAGACTGGCATCAAAGCAGCGTGATGAATGAAGGCGCCTTACTCAGGGTGAGAGTGTCCCAGGTTCGGATGGCTGTCCACTGGTGCCGGTGTGGCAGGAGTACAATGTTCCCTTGTTCACCTTTCGCGGACTCGGTACATCACGGATTTTCAAAAAATATTAATGGAAAAAAATATATCGCAGATTTTCGCTACTCAATCTGTGGAAAAAAAAAAATATATATATATATATATTTGATGAATTTTTACATTAAAACATTACATGGACATTACATTACATACACAGAACAGTGTGGGAATGGTTATTAAGAGAACGGGAAAGGTTTATGCGAGAAGGGAGGGACTAGCTGTCATGTCTATAAAAATTCAGTTAAGACGTTTCCCTTCCCAACAAATGGAATGCAACAACTTAGACACAGAAGCACGGCAAAGATAGAAAAAAGTTAAATTACAAATCAACAGACGCGGAAAAATGCATACTTTTCCTGCAGGTACATAATTCAGCCCTGGAACATAATGATACAGGCCTGGAATGTAATGATGCAGGTCTGGAATGTAATGATGCAGGTCTGGAATGTAATGATGCAGGCCTAGAATGCAATTATGCAGGTCTGGAATGTAATGATGCAGGTATGGAATGTAATTATGCAGGCCTGGAATGTAATGATGCAGGTCTGGAATGTAATGATGCAGGTCTGGAATGTAATGATGCAGGACTAGAATGCAATTATGCAGGTCTGGAATGTAATGATGCAGGTATGGAATGTAATTATGCAGGCCTAGAATGCAATTATGCAGGTCTGGAATGTAATGATGCAGGTATGGAATGTAATTATGCAGGCCTGGAATGTAATGATGCAGGCCTAGAATGTAGTGATGCAGGTATGGAATGTAATTATGCAGGCCTGGAATGTAATGATGCAGGTCTGGAATGTAATGATGCAGGTCTGGAATGTAATGATGCAGGCCTAGAATGCAATTATGCAGGTCTGGAATGTAATGATGCAGGTATGGAATGTAATTATGCAGGCCTAGAATGCAATTATGCAGGTCTGGAGTGTAATGATGCAGGTATGGAATGTAATTATGCAGGCCTGGAATGTAATGATGCAGGCCTAGAATGTAGTGATGCAGGTCTGGAATGTAAAGATGCAGGCCTAGCGTGTAGTGATGCAGGTCTGGAATGTAATGATGCAGGCCTGGAATATAATGATGCAGGCCTGGAATGTAATGATGCAGGTCTGGAATGTAATGATGCAGGCCTGGAATATAATGATGCAGGCCTGGAATGTAATGATGCAGGTATGGAATGTAGTGATGCAGGTCTGGAATGTAATGATGCAGGTATGGAATATAATGGTGTAGGTCTGGAACATGATGAGGTTTTGTGTTTGTATATCATTCATTTCTCATTTGTATATCATTCATAATGTTCTTTAAATTTTTAGTTTATGCCACTAATTATTATTAAACTTTATCTAGTAAGTTTATTTACCAGATTACTGTCAGCTGAAGATACACACTAAAACCTACATTAAATACACTAAAGGTTTCTGATGTAAATATTAGTAGTTAGTTTATGCCATGTAATTGTTAACACTTGTGGTTTTAACTTCCTCTGCAAATCTGTTTCCCTTTCGGTTCATGCTAGATGTGTTGAGCTAGTGGGCAGGTTGCAAAAACCAATTTAAAAGTAATTCATTTGAAGTGCATGGTGTTAAAGTTTGTTCAGTAGTAGAAGCATTAAACCTCACATTTTTGTTCACAGATAATGTTAGTTGATGTTTCTTACAGAAAAAAAATCTGTAGTCAAATCCTATTACAAAATAGTTACACTAGGAAGTTACTAGGAGACAGGAAACTGACATTATGGAAGAATGATGGAACCAAAACATCAACCACACCCATTAAATAATTACATATCCACGTATAAATGTTTGTCATGCGCATGTAAAATCTTTATGTCTGCAGACATACTAAAAATTGACATGTTTAAACAAACGCTAGCTGCAGGCAAACTTCTGATGGAGGGCACAAATTAGCACAGACTCAGTTATTCAGTAGCAGTGAATGTTACCAGTTAGGACAGCTGTCTACCCTGCTCTGTTTGAACTAAAAGCCACCCTAATTGGAACAATGCAGTGAGAGCAGTGTAGGTTTTACCCTCCTAGAAGTCTGAGTAACTCAGTCTGAACTGTTTTTTGATTACTGTCTTGTCAATGTCAAGACAGCAACCAAATTACCATTCTGTTTGATACCCTACTGCAATCCGGCAGTCATGAGGAAGAGCTATGCATGCACGGCAAAAACTAACGTTGCAGTGAGAGATGCACATGAAGACATACAGGGAACTAGAAGGACCTGGGTGAGCCACTGTCAGAGAGAAAGATGGAGAAAGACCTCCAGAGGGCTAGGACAAACCCTGGTGAGAGCTTGAGGAAGAGGTGACCAGGCGAAATGCGATGTTTGTAGGAGGTGTCCAGGAGGCTCCCCTTGAGGACACTACCCTAAACACCAGCCTTGTCTGTCACCAAGAGTCTGAACAATGGCTGAGCACTAGGGAGCAAGTGAGCGGATCTTAAGCAGTCAGGAGCTCAGCTGTGACCGATTGCCCCTGATTATGTCGGAGCAACACTATGCCTCCCTCTGGTGGCTGTAGGCGGCTTAGCAGCTGGCCCAGGCCTTGGGCCATTACAGATGTCTTCTAAATAAGAGAAATCACCATACCTCTTTCTTCTAGGAATAGGCCTCCTCTTGTAGAATTGCCCCTTTTCCCAAGTTGCATTGATTTCTGAGTATGCAAAGATCTTGTAGACCGAAATGGTAGTGTAAGATAGAATACCATTTGGTACAATGGGCCGATAGGTTACCATACACTTACAGGTGTTAAATGCAGACACAAATGAAGAATCAGTATTTTTGTACAAGGAAATTCATTTAAAAATGTTTATTCGGTAATTTGTATGTGTGTGACTGATCACTATGAACATCCTTATGAGACCTCTAATGTGTTTATGGATTAAAATAAATTGAACTTATCCTAGGGGTTAATTGTATTATTGTCCCAATTAGACAACCTTAAAAACCTTACAACTGTTTAATTTCTTGTGAAACATTGTTTGGAGCCAAACTGTGCCCAGATTAAATCAACAGGATTAAATACAGACGTTACTTCTATAGGAATGACGATAAAAGCAATTTAACCCTTATATGGTCCAAGGGTCTGTGGGACCCATTTTGAAAAAATCAGCTTAAAAAAATTCTACAATTTTTTTTTTTTCAAACTGAGATTCATTGATCCTTGGCTCATTTTCCGTGAGCAACATTAGTCAGAAAATATTTTCAATGACCACCCCCCCGTACCCCCCCCTTCACATTTATATTACATACAGGGTCCAGGGTCCACTGGGCCCTGGGCTAGTCAAAGTGGGCAATCAACATTGGGTTGGGTAGTTGACAGTCGTCTGTATGACTTTAAAGGAAATACAAACAAAGGACAGAGGTGTTTGGCATGCAAAGGTGGGCAACCATCAACACTTTTGATGGTTGTCACATCAGGGGTTGATTGCATATTGTCAGACAGTAGACGAAGAATCTCTATAGAGACAAAGGGGTGAGATCTGAAAGAAGCATCTTTTCTCTCAGCCCTCATTATCCCTCCCTCCTCTCTGGACCTGTATGTGTGTGTATGTATGTGTGTGTATGTGTGTGTGTGTGTGTGTGTGTATGTGTGTGTTTGTGTGTGTTTCACCCAATCATGGGGACATGATGCTATAAATGCTAAAAATGCTAAAAATGCTATAAAAGATGGCAAAGCGATTCTCAGTTCAGACTGCCTTACAGCTGATATTGGAAGAGACAGAGGATTTTGATGGTGATTCAGAAGAGGAAATTTCAGGATCACATTTCAGAAATATCAGAATCTGATACTGATAATGAAAAGGAGAATGAGCAGCAGCCAGCTCCGTTAGCACCAGCCCGTGAGCAGCTAGCCATAGGACCAGCCTGTCAGCCAGCATGATTTATGATTGATTTCCTTATTGTGTTACATTTTAATAAAAAAGTAACTAATAAATAAATAAGAGAGCAAACTAATTTAACATATGTATTGTTTATTTTACTTGCAATTGGGCTGAATCTGCTGATTATTTTAACAAAAATTGCAATGGGTCCCCCACACCCAGCTGGACCCCAAGAATGTAGACCACGCCTGGATCTCATCAGGGTTAATAAAGCCATTCAGAGGCTGGGCAACATGTTAGGTCATTCTTAGACTGTCTCAGCCACTCTGACTCTCTCAATCACTTTGAGTCTAAGACTATCTAAGCCACTTTGACTCTAAGACTCTCAGGGCACTTGTCAGCATTGGGATATTCAGTCTCTTACAGCAATGCAAGGCATTCTTAATGAGCAAAAATCTTAATGTCAAACACACAATGCGCAATATGCACATGATGCATAAAATGCTTTCCATCCCTTTTATCATGCGTGAGAAAGAATGATATTGCTAATTACTGCTCAAATGATGATCACTGTAACAAGTGTTACGGGGAAAGCAAAGTAGTTTGTTTATTAAACAAAAATAATTAATCAGTCCCCTTGAACATTAGGGCTGCAACAAAAGAAGATTCGATTAGAAGTAGCACGCGTGACCACATTGGTCAGCTAGTTGGGCGAGAGAAGAATGTGAAGTCTGAGACACACCAAAATGGTAAAAGTCACGGAGCGAGATTACGTCTTTCTACATTCCCCTTTACTTCTGCATACCTAACTGTGTCGTACATCTACTACAAGTAATCAATACACTTCAGGTTCAGGTAGCACCACCTCTGGCTTCCTCACCTTCTCTTCCTTTGGCTTAGTGCGCTGCTTCTTAAACCGAGATTCTTCCTTTCATCCCTCCTGCTTCTCTGCTTTGCCTGCAGGTTCAGCGTCATTAATCTGGAAAGCAGGATTTATAAATGTTTAATGAGATGATGACCGTGTCTATTGCATGCGAAGAAGCTGCTCTGAAGGCACGGGCTTTTCGGAATTTGTCCGTCTCAAAGCTACACCTGCAAGCAACCTATTTATTTTATTTTTTTGGCTTTCCAATGAGTTATAGGGTGCAGGTGAATGTTGTGCCATGTTTTTTAAAGAAGCATTCAAAGGAGACATCGTGGTGGTGAGTGTTTCACAGAAGCATCAGGGATGGAGAGGCCTGCATCAAAGAAAAGCTTCCAGTTTCTATAGTGACATTTGCATATGCGTTTCCACGTACCTGTGGCCGACATCTTCGAGACAGTTAAGCTCCTCGTCGAAGCCCTTGAGAACAGCAGCATCCATGGTACTCATGTTACCCATGTGGCTTTGACAGGGTCTGCCCATCTCTGCACCTGGAGAGCTGACAACATTAGCTCCAACACCACATGGTGCAGATGAGCGTGCTAATAACCTGAGCTATTTTAGTAGCCAGGGTACATAAGTTTGCATGCAATCATGCTGTAGCTCACATATTTTGTGCTCTTGCATACATAAGGTCACAGGCATTATTGTCACAGGCATTACTGCTTTATCATACTGGGGACCACAATAAAGCAGGTCGAAAAAGGGTTGAATTAAAACAGGTTCACAACAACCTTGTAAATAAAGTTCCACATGCAGAACAATTATCTTCTTAAAGAAGATCCAGAACTTGACCTTCATTATGATGGACTGAGCGCTTGGCAACAAAGGGAGTCTGGTGAGCAGCGATTGGTCGATTCTAGGCTGAAGTGAATGCATAGGAAATGCATTCAGTGTACATGTATGTGCATTGTGCTGTGTTGTAGTGGAAATCAGATGTTGATAGTGTTCTGTGCTCCTTAGTACCAGAACTTCTAGTTTACCTTCAGGGAGAAATATTAGGATTTATCAGAATATAAAGGATGAATAAACAAACTCAGATCTTCAAATAAGCTTTAAATAAGTGTTGGTGGCCTTTTTGTTTTCATGCCAGAAAATTTTGGCTTACTATAGATGGTAAAAGGTACCATATTACCTTATCTACCATATAAGGTAGCTTTCTTGTATAACTAGCTAACAGAATAATAAAATTTCCTATAGCAAATGTGTCTGGTAAACTTTGTCATTACACTTCAAACTTAGAGCATCACATAGAGCAAGTGGTAAGTAAAGCTTTAAACTACAGTTGCTACAGACACAAGCAGCTCTAATACTGAGACACTCATCTTAAATCTGACAATTTAACCTGTCCCATAGATCTAATCTATGGTATCTAATAGGGTGATATGTAATGGCTGAAGAACCTGTTTGAGGTTCCCATAAAAGACAGAGAGGGCAGCAGTGAGGAACCAAGCTGGGAGCATGTCCTGAAGGAGATGATCCTGAACACGGGGTTTGAGGGATGAAGCTCCCGCTTTGAGTCAGAAGCCGAAAGACCTTGCTGGACTGCCCACTTATTCAACCCTAATTTCCATTCTGACAGTGAGTTCTGCTGATGAATGTTCTCTTAGTTCATTTCAAAACGTTCTTTTAACTTGAATAAAAATTAGATGCAATTATTATATGCATGTGATGTACCATGTATTTGATGTATCAAGGTCAACAGTTGCATGCATATCTAAGACGTGATCCGTGAGACTGTCAGATGTTCGGTTCCAGGACTGGAAAGTGGCTCTAGTGTGAATAGTTAAGACTGGCATTCCAGAAAAAGTTTTAGCAAGACTGTCAGTGTCACTGTTTTCATCACAGAAATACTCAATCACCATAAAATATTAAACTGTAATAACATCATATCTTTTAAAACCTGAGCACTGTGATTTTTTGAAAGTCAAGAATTTGCAGAGGACAAAATGCAGAGGAGATTCTACATTTTGCAGTATGGTTGAATCTCTCAGTATCACATAGCAACAGTCTGCAGCCTAGAGAGCACAATCAGCTTTAGAAAACAATATCTAGGTAGCTAATGTGATTTAGCTAACACTAATTTCACTCTGCATGAGCACAGAACAAAATCATATCATCCAGTAAACTTGAACCACACAAAAAACTCTAATGGGACCACAGTTAAGAGACAGATTGTCAATAATACTGTGGTTAGATTTCTGAAATGTATTTGTTCAATAAACTATAAATAATCTTAAAACCTAACTATTTAAAGCCTCAGGGAACACTGTTTTCTTTCTAATTGGGTTAATCTTGCTCTTTGGAGTACAATATGTGCTCTGTGAATAGTCTAGTAAATGCCAGATCTTTGTCCTCCCTTACAATATGAGATGGGTGGTTCTGTTGTTTGGTGAAGCTTCCATACATAATGAGAATAATCTCATGATGGAACTTCAGAATGATTACAGAAACTAGGGCCAACACACACATCAAGGAAACCGACAAGACACACCTGGGAATGCTAATGGGCGGGGTTACAGACAACTAGAAGGGAACGGAAAAACAGATAGAGGCAGTGCGGCATGCACCATAATACCAGGACGGGTGAGTTTGGTTGGTTTTTGAACATGTGTTTTGTTAAACTGGCTGATGTAATGCCTGAATTTATTATCACACAAACACTTTCAAACTTCTGTAATATACTGTATTCCTTGGGTATTTAACAGTACCGTGTTGATAAACTGACATATATGTGCATCAGACATAGTTGTTGCTTATTGGCTAGTTGTCTTAGTTTCAGACGTGTGGACTCAGCTGCAGTCCTTAATTCAGTTTGCTTCTGTAAATATTCCAGGTCTCTCCATCACTGCACAGTGGTCCACTCTAGCCCTGATTGAGGCGTCCTATGAGAGCAGTGCTCATTAGCATATAAAATCAACCCCCGCCACATGACCTTCTATTCTCACAGAGGAAAATGACAGGAAAGAACACACAATACAAAAGATGAATTAGAGCATTTGTTGGGACTTATTACAGATTTTTTCCAAAGAGTAATTGGGAAGAGAGTAAACCACTGGGCATACTCCCATCTGTACACATAACCCAGCAAACAAAATGTTCAAATAAATGCCCGCTACAGGTCTGAAGGGAGGCTGGGGTATGGCTTTCTTTTACTTAATGAAAAAAGAAAGAAAAAGACCACGGAGGTTTGAGCTTGTCGCTCGTTTGGTGAATTCAATGTTTGTCATCCATCTCTTACTGTTACTATTGACAACATCATCTAATAGAGCACTGACTGGTTGACCAGGGCCACCAGTGAAATCACAGTAACTTTACATGGGGCGACCTGCCAGTAAGCAGGTTGTCTTCTGCACTTCCAGGTCAGAAGCAGTAAAGCTCTTGCCAAGAATCACAAGGTCTTGTGTCTTCATTCAAGACAAGCAACACATAGACATCAACACATTTTGATACATCACTGATTAAACAATCTAGACTTGTACTTATTTGATGTACGTCATACAAAATGTGAGAAAGGGAATAACTACACTTTCTGTCATAAAAAAACACCACACACCAGACCCGGACCACGCTCAAGCAGAACGCACATCAGTACCCAACAAAAACCAAAGCACATCTAGAGTCACCCTTTACTTTTTTGTTGTTGTTTCTGCTGCGCTGAACAAAAACTGTAAGATTAGGGTATAATGAAAGAAAACTGCAGCAGGTACCTGGTGTGGAAGCACGTGTGAGATCAGGGAACATGCTTTCACTTCCCATTCATTAACAGGACGGGCCCTCAACACAATAACTGACCACTTGGTGCAGGCATGAAGGCCCTCATGAAGCACTCAGGCAACTCCCCCCCAGGCTACCCAGCTTGGGGCAGAGTGCATTGCATTGCCACAGGTTATAAATGCAAATTCTGGTCCTGGGGATCAGGTTGTCCCCCTGACACTGGGAGTTGTAGTCTGCTGCTAGCATTACACTCCTGGTCCGGAGCAAGAGAGTGTACATGGGTCCCAGACATACAACATGGGTCCAAGATCTGCTGTATAAACCCCTGCTGCTCTGTTCACGCGCTCATGCTCATAAATACAGCGGACATCCACTTTTGTCGAGCAGCTCACCTTTTCCTTCACACCGTTTGGGAACACTGCTGGCCTTTCAAGAAGGCCGTGTCAAGAAGTATTCAGACTGGCTTCTGACCCGTCTGGACTCATTCCTGCTGACTTGAATAGTCTCATATACTGCGCAAGAGTTGCAGTCGGCTTGTTGGTCTCACTTCGGGTGCGAGAGATCCCGGGTTCAAATCCTGGACGAGCCCTTTCTTTGTACTTTGAGTCTAAACCTCAGCAGCACCATAATTCTTTGCCTCTTAACAAATTATGTGTAGATGTGTCTCCTTGGTGAATACAGGATGCTACACATGGGTCTTCTTAGAACTATATTTGAACTATAAATACGGACTTCTGCTAGCGGGATGCCCCATGGACGATGGGTTCCCTTTTGAGTTTTGGTCCTCCCAAGGTTTCTTCCTAATCCCCTCCATCTTAAGGAGTTTTTCCTTGCCACTGTCGCCTCTGGCTTGCTCATTAGGGATCTGGACCCATACGATTGTAAAGCTGCTTTGTGACAACATATGTTTTAGCTTATTTGATGCCATTTTGTTGATAATCAAAATTACCTCATTATATTGGCAGATTTTTTTTTTGTTTCCTAATTTAAGCATTCATCTTAAATCAAACTATGCAAATATAATGAGTTAATGCGCACATTCACCTTAGGTAGCATGGGGGCACTGCTTCCTGCGTGGAGGCTGCATATTTTCCCTACTGCCTGTGTGGGCTTCCTACAGCTACTCCGGTTTCTTCACACAATCCAAAGACACGTGTTAGGTCAACTGCTGTCTCTAACCTGGCCGTATGTGTGTGCTCGCAGACCCGCTGTGATGGATTGCCACTCTGTCTGGGGTAGGTTACTGCCCAGAGATACCATGATACTATAAAGACGAATTAAATGCAAATTGTTTGTTGCGAACAACATCTTTTGATGTAAATAAAGTTTGATTAGATAATTATAATTGTTAAACATTTTAATTATTCTTTTTTGTGACAGCGAGCTTGTCATCATCGTAACACAAAAGTTATTCTGAGGCCGAAAGCAAACACAAAAACAAATGGAAAACAGAACTCAAAATGCAAGAACACAGATGCGGTAGCACAAAGAAGATCGCTCCAAGGACCTGCTGACCACGAGAGGTTAGCACATAAAGTGGTAAAACACCCACAAACATGAACGCAAACGGGACCTTAAATATATACACTAATATGTTAAATAAAAACAGATGAATGCATACAGTAATACATTTAAATAAATACATTAATTGCATATTTTAATACATTAAATAATCACATTAAATTCATACACTAACAAGGACGAGAACGACAGACACAGTCATGTGTAACACATGACTGACTAACAAGGGACCATGAGGGAAGACACACACACACACACACACACACACACACACACACACACACCCCAACAGGACGGACTTGGGGAGGAATTGACGAGGTGGAAGCGTGCAGTGACATTTCTCTTCACCTGATCACGTGACATTTGTCAGTAGATTTTGAACGCAGACTTTGGGTCTGTTGTGTATGATCCTACCTTCCATTTAAAACGGAAGAAAGAAATGGAAGTGCAAGTTGGTGTTTTTAAATTGGACAATTACATCTGACCTGTGGTTAAACAGACATGTTCAATTCAAGCCATTTGTTCTCATTAGTTCTCAAAAATGACTGATGGTAGATGTCACTTTGTTTAATAAACCCAAATATGCGCACCCAAATGTGATTTAATTCAGCTCAGTAACAGGATAAATATACCGCAGTGTTGACACTTCTCCAATATGAGTGAAATTACGACATGGGGGATTATTCCGTGTGCTGGTGATGTTCTGAAAGGAGCGATGAGGAACCCGTATATCAGGAGAATGGACTTGTGGACCCACATCACTCTACATGAAGGAGCTGTGAGGGGCGTCTGACAACCGCCTCATATTCTCTATTATTACCAGTGGTTTCGAGTTGATCATAAAACAGAAGAGTGAAACAGAAATGGAAGTATATATTTATAACTTGGACTTTTTCAACTGACCTTGAGTTAAACAAACACCTACATGTTCAACTCAACCCATTAGTTCTCATTAGTGCTCATAAATGAATGATGGTGGATGTCGCTTTATGTTTAATAAACTCAAATACACTGTCTCAAATATGGTTTAATTCAACTCAGTAACAGGATCAATGCTACACAGTTTTGTCACTTCTGCAATATAAGAGTGAAAGAATGCTGACGTTCTTTCCCTCACAGATAGGGAATTATGCCGTGCGCTGGTGATGTTCTGAAAGGAGCGATGGAGAACCCGTATATCAGGAGAATGGACTTGTGGACCCACATCACTCTACATGAAGGAGCTGTGAGGGGTGTCTGACAACTGCCCCAGACTCTCTATTATTAACTAGCAGTGGTTTAGAGTGTAGAGTCTAGAGAGGAAGAGTGAAATGGAAACGGAAGTGTATATTTATAACTTGGACTTTTTCATCTGACCTGGAGTTAAACAAACACCTACATTAACTCAACACATTAGTTCAGATCACATTAGTTCAAATGAATAATGGTAGATGTCACTTTATGTTTAATAAAGCTGGAGCTGACGTCCAACTAAAGGCTGAAGGAGATCAATGTGTTTCTTCAGCAGGATGTCAAATGATCTAGAAGAATCAGCCTTCTAGACTAAAGAACCTTCCATCCTTCCTCAAAAGGTGAAACTTCAAGAGAGCCACTATCACTCAGCCCGAGTCTGGCACCAAGGGGAACAGACGTTGTTCCTTTGTAGTTAAAAGCCCAAGAGAAAACAGGGGCATCAGTGACCTGTTTGCTATGTGTTGCAACAACACAGTTGTCAGTGGCAGCCTTCCTAATAATTGGGAATAGCCATTTTTTTAAATTAATTTTCTTTCCTTTTTATTTAATATCTCATATCTAAAGGAGCATTCTATTTCACACAACTGTAACATTCCTGACGAATCAGAGGTCGTACCTGACCAGACTGGGAATTCAGCTGCAAGATAATTAACTGTGACATGTCTTGACAGAAGAGTGAATCGTGAGTGCAGGTTGGAAGCAGACTTATTAGATAAACAAAGAAAACGCCTCGGAACAATGCAGATTAGAGAGGAGACGAGAGTCAGACATTAGTCTCCACAAAGGCTAACCCAAAACACTGGTGTTACCATCCCGTGAGAATAAACAGGAGTGACAGGAAACAGGTAAAATCTATCAATCAAAGAGCGGGAGTTTGAAAAGCGTCAAAATGATTGGGAGGTGTGATTGGTGCTTGGGTGTGTGTCTTTTTAGATGGGTTCTGACCAGAGCATAACAATAAGATAGAAACATGTTTACATTTTAATTTATTTTAAAAGGTTTTTTTTTTTTTTACAACTAGCCACTGAGGCATGAGACCAGGGTTCCTTTGATAACTGAGATCAGGGACAAGCTGACCTATGGATGGAAGGTCCAAGCTTCACCGAGCGTGCGCACCTATGTGCAAGAGAAGATGTCTCTTTACCCTGATGTCCTCTGTCTATATTGTGCATTGAACCAGGGACAGTATTTGAAGGCAGACATAATGAATAGGGTTTCACAAACTCAAGTCTGACTGAATTTCACTACAGAATGCTGAATGAAATGAAATCTTGCATATTCCAAAAGCCATGAGCAGAAACCTTTTTGCAGGCCTGCGACAGAATGCAAGCAAAGTGAAAAGGATCACACAGAAACACTGGCAGTCAGAGGAAACGTGGGTTAGATCTGTCTTATTGTCTGCTGCTAAATGAACCTAAAATTCATGTTACCAAAACAAAAAAAGATGTGAAATGCAGGATATTTAATCACTGGACCCAGGTCAGCTGGCTAAGAAACAAGCGAGGTGTTAGAAGTGATATGGAAGTACATTCGAAACAAAAAGGGGTAGTGGAGCTACTACTCGAGCTATAGTGGAGCTGCTAAATAACACCACAGATTACACAAGAGTCTAAACTCTTCCATGTTGCACCACATAGTACAATCAGGAATTTCACTACAAGGAAAGTTGCTGACTTTTCGAATGCTGGAGTTAAAAAATGCCCAGTGATTGCAAAAAATAAATAAATTAGCTACTTAGAAAAGAATGAAAATACAGCCGTTTCAAGTGGCATGTGCGCACTGTAGATGTACATTTCACATTTAACTACTGTCAAATGTAAATACCCTGTGTTGCACTTGTTCCGTCTGTGTGTGTGATTACTATTTTGGCACCAAACGAAACATCTCAAAGTGTCAAAGTTATTTATTCTGTTTAGCTTTTAGTGACCTTGAATGATGTGCTAATTCCCACGTAGTATGATATATAAGAGTGAGGAAGTGATGCCTCCTTCCTGTCTGTGTAATCGTTGCAACACTGCAGTATAAAGGACAGCATCCCCACTCGAGTGTGTTGGTTGC
Organism: Brachyhypopomus gauderio; assembly: GCF_052324685.1. Lineage (NCBI taxonomy): Eukaryota > Metazoa > Chordata > Actinopteri > Gymnotiformes > Hypopomidae > Brachyhypopomus > Brachyhypopomus gauderio. The sequence continues at coordinate 20,448,853 of NC_135217.1, read as the reverse complement.
AGGTTTACCACACAGACTAACAAAGGTAAGAGTTATGTTAGGATCTAAAACGACATGTTCTAGAGTCTAATGCTCTAGCCTTATTGGACTATTAGTCTTAATGTTGACTATGCAGCAACCACCCTGAATTATTATGTAATATTGAAATTAATAAGGAACGTATATAGTATATAGATACACTTTTATAATTATATAGGTGTAATGGTAAGTGAGAATCCAGAGCCAGCACATTGTAAAAACTCTTATTGTCATTCTGTGTCTTGCAGTCTTTTCTGAAACATATTTTAGTTTTAGTGACAAGATTATTAGTCAGTCCAGGAGCCCTGAAGCAATTCCTTCAATATTGGAAATTCATATCATGTAACCTAGTGGAAAGAAAATTCCCTCTTGAATGGGAATGTTTTTGGACATTTATGGGTTATCTTTAGTATGGAAAATCCAATACCTCAAAAATACATATTATGCCGTTCCTTTCTCATGAGATCAGTAAGCGTGTGTGTATGTGTGTGTGTGTGTGTGTGTGTGTGTGTGTGTGTGTGTGTGTGTGTGTGTACTTTAATGCCTGCTTGATCAAAATGCCCAAAGGCAGACAGGCTATGAACCAAGTGATATTCTGAATGTGAAATCTTTGTGCCTAATGGAGGGATTAACAGGTTTTTATTTAAATACAGATGTCACTATACAAGGCACCGACAGCACTTTGTAATTCATGTTGATATAAGTGTATTTTCTCTGCCTGAGTGTAGCTAATTCGCTATTGTTTAGTATGTGAACACTTTTCTCTCACCAGCTGGAGTGCCTATAACTGCTCTGACACTTAAATAAACACAACAGAAAAAATCCTAAAAGCACAATCACTGTAAAATTCCGTGTAAAAAGGTTCACCTGTTGTTGTCTGTGAAACAAATAGTTCCCATTTTTTGGCCAGTGTTTTCTGAGTGGACGTGTAGTGTAGTCACTTTGTTATTCGCAGCTATGCATTTCGCAGATAAGTAACTTAAAAGTATAGAATCCTTTTTTTAAGTTAACATTGGGTTGTAGTTGTAGGTTGTCTGGTGAAAGTAATGCAAGAGTTTTAGTTAGCACTAATGTAATACTGTAACACACCATAGTACTTTTAACACACAATGATAATAACGGATTTTAAAAATGGTCTCCAAACAGTGGTCCTCGTTAAAGTAACTTATCAATTATATACTGAAGCTGGAGGGGATAAGACTTGCTAACAAACTTGCTAATTGTTTTTACAGATAATCGATGAGCTAAAAAGTGGACCATGCAGTGGACAAAAGAACTCAGGGACCTGGTCCTGGCGGTGTACAGTATTACATTGATCACAGGCCTCCCTGCCAACCTGTTAGCCCTCTACACCTTCACCCAAAAGATAAAGCAGAACGCCACACCCATCGACGTCCTCCTCCTCAGCCTCACCATCTCAGACCTCATCTTCCTCTTCTTCCTCCCCTTCCGCATGAAAGAGGCGGCCGACATGCAATGGACGATAAGCTACTTCCTCTGCCCGCTTTCTGGATTCATCTTCTACACCACCATTTACAACAGCACCTTCCTCCTTACGGCCATTAGTGTGGAGCGATACCTGGGGGTGGCCTTCCCCATCAGGTACAAACTCAAGCGACAGCCCAAATATGCAGTGATTGCCAGTGTTGTGTTCTGGGTGGTTTCCATGATGCACTGCAGTATTGTCTACATTATGCAGTACTATGACCACTCAAACAACACCATCCTTGACCCGTCCAAGCGGAACGTCTGCTACGAAGACTTCAGTAATGAACAGCTAATAGTGCTCATGCCCGTACGTCTGGAACTGTTCTTGGTGCTTTTCGTAACCCCTTTCTTGATCTGCTGCTTCTGCTACATCAACTTCATCCGCATCCTCTCCCGGCTACCCAACATTAACCCCAAGAAGCGTTTCAGGGCCATTGGCCTCTCCTTGTTCACCCTCCTGGTCTTCATCATCTGTTTCATGCCTTACAATGTGTCCCACGTGGTGGGTTACATCGGCTGGTACAGTCCTAGCTGGAGAGTGTACGCACTACTCACCAGCACCTTAAACGCCTGTTTGGACCCCTTCATCTTCTATTTCTCCTCTGCAGCACTCCGGGGGACGTTCAACCACTTCATGCGAAGACTTATCAAACGAATGAACCTGTCCTGCTGCCAGGGAGCTTTCAACTTTCCCCAGTTAACCTGCACTACTACCGAGGAGAGCACACAGAGCTCCAATGACAGCTCCCGCTAGAATCTGCAGCAATCAGAGCACGGAACTGCAGACAGTCTTGGACAATGCGTGGAGAAATCCTACAGCTGTTGGCTGGAACATAAAGACCATAAAGTCTAGCTTTGCCCTTCCACCTTCTAGTATTCAAGCAACATCCACTGATTGAGATCCATCCGATCCAATGCCTATTACCAGAGGAAGTGAGTCTCTTGCTGTAACTGCGGACTTCCCATAAAGAACCCACGGAGCTGTAGGACACGGAGCTTGCTTGCATGCTGCCAGCTGTAGGACTGACTAACTTTAAGTGCTAGACGGAGAAGAAAAGGGGCCCTAAAACACCCTAAAATTGACCCTACTTTAAAAGGACTCCGCTGGAGAGTTTTATAATCATGCCCACCACAGAGCGCAAAACCTTCACAATCAGTGTGACTAAGGCATTATTACAGATATTAAGATATTAAGGAGTGTTTTTGTGTATGTTGCTCTCATGTAACAAGTTCCACAATGTTTTGACTGAATGTGCATTCACTTTTACTCATTCATAAGCTATTTTATTTGATACTTTACTGCAGCGTATTTTGGTGATAAATTCCAAGATATATTTGAGGAATACCTGCACTGCTCTGCATTATCTGTGCTAAATGAGGTATACATATTTAAATGTGTGTAATTCTGCATAAAGCTCATACTACACAAATGGGTTCTTAATGCATGAATAGTCTTTGAGATTAAATGCTTGGGATCAGTAGGCAGAATTTCAGAAATAGGCAGATGCATCTCTACAGCTCCCGGTTCACACTGAACTGTGGAAACTGCAGAATTTTACACCAGGAAGAAGAATATAATTCACATGGGCATATTTACACAGGGGAAAGAGAAGCAAAACATCAGATTTACTGAACTGAATTCTGAACTGGTTCCACATTGATTGTTTAGAAGTGTAGCTTGAACAATCCTAGCAATTAATTTATAAGTTTACAAATGTAAGCTTGTTGAGGAAATGAAATGATGCCTTGTAACTATTTTTATGTATTATTATATTTTCGTATTGGTAGTTGCACATAAAATAAACAGATGTATTTCAGTTAATTTTAAGCATTTAATTTAAGATCAGCATGAAATAAGATTATTGTAATAATAACTTTAGAATGTTTTAGAATTTTTGAACTCTAGAATAATAGCAACATGTATGCCTGTATGTTGTACTTTGCACCATATGGCACTGTTTGTCTAAAGGATCCGAAATCCACATGGAGCACATTAATATAGATCAGTTTAATTTATTGAAAATCATTTTCATTTTGTATTTTAAATAATTTATTCATAAGCACACAGTGCTTAAGCACCTTAGCACAGAAACCACTGGGTAGAATTTGCTGGCTTAAATGTGACTGAATGCATCTTTACACCTTTAGTTGTCAGTGAGAACGTGCTTGAATAAAACCAGAGAATTTATCAAGCAATCTGCGTGTGTAATCAGTATATTTTGTGTCACGTGTCTGATGCGTAGGTGTGTATATTCAGTATACTGTAGATATAGACAGAATAGAAGATGCTGAACTTTAAAATGTTCTGCAAAATTGGAAAACCAAATTGTGGGAAATGCACTGCACATATGGGGAAACTCACGCACCTTCAGAAATGCTTTCATGTATCACTGTATCAAAGCCAAGAATCAGCAAATAGAGAGAAAAAACTAAGCAAAAACAAAATACAGAACCCTTCTAGCACTCCTGTTCTACAAGCACAATTTATCATCAAAATAATAAACTCAGGACAACTTGAAGTCCACATGTGAAAGGCGCCGTTGTCATTTCAACAGCACAGAATTACCTAGTGACATGTGGTTTTAAGTGCTCTGATTCCATGTTTTTACAGAGAAGATTCACACACAACATGCATCTGCACAAGTGCAAAAACCCCTCATCACCTCTGCCCAGCCTACATTGTGGTAGTCATGGTCTGGTGGTTAGGGAGCCAGTCTTGTGACTGGAGGGTTGTGGGTTTGATTCCCAGGCCCTGGGCCATGACTGAAGTCTCTTAACCCCAACTGCTCCCTGGGTGCTAGGACTGCCCACTGCTCCGGGCATGTGTGCACCATACATCACTTGTGTGTGTGTTCTCACCGCACAGGTGGGTAAATGTGGAGGACTCAATGTGATTGGGGTGTAAATCACAAATGGCAACTTAAACACCTGTGTGTCCAAACATAATTCTGACACCTACACATGTGACTCCTAGAAAAAGCTCATAAGAGTGTTCTAGTGTTCAACAGAAAACCCTGTAGATACTGTACATTTATGGGATGCCCATTTACATACTCATAAAGTGATGACATTTGTTGATGTATTTTAAATCAGGCCTTCACGCATTGGGTAATATTCAAGCAACATCAGTGTCTATATTCTTTTTTTCACTTCCAATAGCTTAAGCCCCAAAGCCCCAAGGGTTAAGGGTCATAGAGACATGTGCCTTTGTCCTGCTCCATAATCCATCCCAGCATGCAGTAAGTGCTATTTATTAACCCCAGACTGCATAGTGGCATACGTTGTAGACCTTGGTGGAAGATTTATACCGAATAACTATATCTTAACAATGAAACAATGTTAGGCAGATAACTACATTTAGTATAGCATAAAGTTACTATAATCCTCTGAGGCCCAGTGGAATGGAAGAATGAGATTACTTCTGAACTAGTGTTGGTTATATGGTGCAAAAAAAATATTAAGATCTGAATTATTTAAAAGTTGGATCTTTATAGTGCTGAAGATACTATATTCATTTTACAATCCTAAGGACATTTAAGTATTAACTGAACCATTTTGTAGTGTCTGAATGCACAAAATGAAAGAATAAATAAATGAATAAAACATTCTTGGGCCATAGAATTGCTGATTCAATATGAGCTACTATGTGTTTTGGGCATTTGAGGGAGGGGTGGGGGTGGGGGGGGGGGGCAGTACTTTTACTGCTCAATAGAAGAAGCTACTGCTACTAATCCTAATCTTAATCCTAATCCTAATTGCTCTCCATGCTCCTATACTTCCTGTCTGATATGGAAGAAACACAAAGCTTCCATTGCTGGTGGGGTTTGCAGTCCTGGATTATCCTGTAGGTCTTATAAAACATCTCTCCTCGCTGATACTCCTGATGTGGGGGAATGAGATGGAGATGGTGCTTTAGGTCTTTAGCATGCCCCTGTAGTCAAATATCTCACACATCCTATGAAGGTCTACAATGCTGCTGGTCGATATGGGTCTCAGTTATTCTTTTGTATAAATTCATGAGGCCCAGTCAGGCCCTGACAGCTGTTCTCTCCCCTCTCAGTTGACTCTGAGAGATCTGACATTTTTCGCATGCTCTATCTCTTGTCCTTTGATGTACCCTGCGTGACTTTATTAGGTACACCTATCTTATCGCTCTACCTAATAGACCGAAATACATTTTATTGTCAGTACTAAGTGGCCATCCACCATCCCTGACATAACCATTGTACTCCGGAGTCATATGGCTGACTGCATTAGCCTCCACTACCCTAGAATCAACCTTTACCGGCCTCGTTCGTTTGTGACCTGCTTGTGAAAGAAGAACAGGTATGAGCTGGAAGTTTTTAACGTACACGTATATCTGTGGAACTACGCTGGGTGGAACAGGGAGAGAGAGGGCAGGAGAGGCAGGAATGAACACACACATCCATCTTTTTTCCTATGTATATGTTTTTAAAAAACTGCCTCTACGAAGCGGTTTCAGTGCAAGACTTTTTTCATGTCCCATCTGGTAGCAGGGCTCTGTGAGGGCTTTCTGAATAAGGTCTGAATATAAAATACACTATCTGAATATTTTATGAATGTATACCTAATATGTGAATCGGAAGAAGATTCTAATAAAACACTTTGCTTGCGCGCCTCGTGAAGGACCTCTGTCAAATTGGCAGTACAACACTAAGTACTGAGCACAGGGTTAACTGAAGCACACAACTGTGATATACTGTATGTGCTGCTGTGTTATATATGTTATGTATATGTATCAATATTTATATACCACAAAAAATATTTTTTAGAATAAAAAGGCCACAGGCAGCATTTTATAATTTCTCAGAGAACAAGTCAAGGTACGTTACAAGTTAAGTTATCAGTTATAGCATATGAGTATACTAACCAGATAACATGTGAGTATACTAAACAGATAGCATGTGGGTATACTAACCAGATAACATGTGAGTATACTAAACAGATAACATGTGGGTATACTAACCAGATAGCATGTGAGTATACTAAACAGATAGCATGTGAGTATACTAACCAGAGAGCATGTGAGTATACTAAACAGATAGGATATGAGCAGGCCCGTTGACAGTCTTGCTGGGGCCCGGGACAAAAAAGTTTCACCAACCCACCAGATATTTGTTGTAAAACGAAGTAGTTACAATTTCAAGCATTTTCAAGTACTTTATCCTAAATTCCAGCACTTTTCAAACCTGGAACACAATGCAACATTAAAATTAGTCAGGTAAATGTTTTTCCTTTATTTTCTGCGCTCCAGATTTCTGTATTTACTTTAACTATCCACCACTGTATTTCCCGCTGTTGGCCGGGTACCAGCCGGTTACGGCGGTGCTGGATCAAACCATTTTTTAGTGGGAGGCGGGGGTGTATGCACTTAATGGAAAATATGCAGATAGGTAAAAAACATATGTATTTTAGCCATTGAGCTTATTTTGAGTACAGAATTTTATATTAATGAAAGATTTCAAGATTATTTAAAATTATAGACTTTAAATAAAAAATTAATTGCGGTGCTCTTTGACGGTCCCCCCTGGCCCTGGGGCCCGGGACAACAGACCCGGTTGTCCCCCCCTGTCGACGGGGCTGGATATGAGTATACTAACCAGATAACATGTGAGTATACTAAACAGATAGCATGTGAGTATACTAACCAGATAGCATGATTCAGATAGCTTGAGTCAGATAGTATGTGAGTACACTAACCCAAGGAGCAAGTGCAGCAGTAAAGTATCCCATGAACTGGCGAGTCATTGGTGTGTAAAGCAGGTTTTCTCATTGACTGGAGTTCATTTAGCAAAAATATGTTTTGCATGGGGTTGTATAGTAAAGAGCAATAAACAGGCTACACTCTCAAAGAATACCTGTGATGTACTGGGTCTGCAAAACAGAATCAGATTTGAGAAGCAGTTAGACAGCACTCATATACTATGTGATGTATTCATTCGACTCAGGAATAAAACGTGTGTGTTTTGGCACGGGCATTTCATCTGATCTGGTGTGCTGATGAAGGCCTAGGCATGGAAAGGTCCGTGTTTTACACCGAGTTTACGAGTGCTGTCCGGCTGCCCTCCTAATTTGCATGGGTTGTACGTTGTCCTTGCTTGCCTCCTGAAATCTATTATCAACATTTGTTTCGCTTAGTTGAAGTAACCCTGGGGGCCTCCAGTAGTACAGAAGAGCCTGGATGAAATGTAGTCACTGATCATGACTAACTGAGGGCTCCATAAATGATAGTCTAGACTCCAATTACAGAACGCAGCATTAAAACCCAAACTGAAAAGCTAGTCTAATGAGTATGACTGCACCGAATACCAAACTGAAGTTGCCATACACTCATCTTACATAACTACCTATATTCTTCGAGTGGGTTAGGGCTAAGTGGAGAGCAATGGAGACGTATCCTCTGTGGATGTGTGTGCATACTCTACAGTCTATCCACGAGACGCGTTTCCAGCCCAGCCTAGCAGGGCTCTCTGATGTATTGGAGGTCTAGTCTTTCAAAACATTTCATTATGATGGGGCTAAGAGCCTCGGAGCGCTGTTGTTACAGACATGAAACCACATGTTGTTTGGTACCGGCAAGGTGGTAGCTGTCTTGGAGCAGGTAAATACAGGTGTTTGTGAGAGTGATGTATTGGAAGTGTCAGCAAGGACATCTAGATGTTCTTCAGGTGCTTTGCCAGGGACGTGATGAGGACCGGCCTGCTTTTCACACTCTTATTTGAGCTGGGGACAGTTTAAGTGGCAGCTCCCTTAAGACAGCTTTAATGGCTGCTTCTCAGTTAAGAAGATGAAACAAAAAGACACGCTATGCCTGTCCAGGAGAGACATCTCACAAATGGGCACGTGGAGGTCCTGCCTGAATCTGGAATCATCTTGATTGTTTCTTGATTGTTGATTGAACCCTGATTTTTGGTTTTTTATTAAGACTACCCAGTCTCTGTCCACACTGATCTAACACCTCCATTCAGTGTGGACGTGGCAGTACTCTACTAATAATGGAAGATTTTGATAGTTGTCATGAGAATGATGCATTGAAGTACTCTATGCTATTTTTATTTATTTTTGTTCTAGGGTTAGGGTTAGGGATTTCAGTATGGGAAGGGCTCGAACACTTATATAAGTATATGTAACACGCTGAAGGATGTACAGTGTGGCTTAATGGAAAAAACAAGGCACAGAACCCAAAGGGCGAAGAAAGGTCATAAGCCATGACACTATCATCTGAAGAGCAGGCAGACAGAGAAGTGGTCTGGGATAAAAGATCAGGTTGAACAGGGTGTTTTGGACCAAGTAATCAGACTGGAGAGTGTTGGAGAGTGGGAATGGGTGTGGTTGAGGGCTTGATGTTAACATAATGGCCTTTTACAAGCCCCTTCATGAGACGGGAAAGCCAAAAATGGGATTAATCGTTTTCTTTAAGGAAAGCCTACTGCTAAAATAAGGGTTTTAATGGTAATGCATGAAGAGGTTGGAGCTGCAGGTTTGCTGCCATTTCTATGAATTTCTCATATTTTTCTCATATTTTTCTCACAAAAAATGTATTTTATAATTACATTTACAATTTTTTTAGTCCACCCAAATGTAGAAACCCCCAAGGAAAGCCTTTAAAATTGTCAGTGTTGGCATGTGTGCAACACTGTGAAATAGCTGAATTACTGGCAACCCTTATATGGAAGTTTGAAGTTACCATAAGGGCTGTCAGAGGGGTTTTCCAGCACGTGCTACTGAATAAACCATAGTCCTGCTGCCCAATCCATTGGAGAGAAAGCTGAAGTGATTTATCAGCTCACAAGACCCACTTTACCAAGCATGGAACGGAGGAAACGCAGGCAAATACACACGGTTCATGGGTCATGTGGTTGGTTTTGAAAGGGTACTGCCTTTATATTGAGTGTGAGAGGTGGACCAGAGAGGGACAAGTAGTAGTGATTTTACACACAAACACACACACACACACACACACACACACACACACACACACACACACACACACACACACACACACACACACTCACACATCCGTCTTCCTCTCCCTCCCATTTCACTAAGCAAAGACTCCTACACAACCGAAGGCGTATAACTACAGATAAGAGTGGGATGTCTTCAGGCTAATGATCTGCACACACTTCAGCCCCTTCCATCTTTGAGTCAGTTACCACCTTCAAACGTACGAACACGCTGGTGATGTTCCTACGGAAATGGTTTGTAGGGAACCATGGCGCAGTATCTGGAACAGGCTTATTAATTTTCCAATATCCATGCTGCATATTGGGCAGAGAAGGTAAACAGTGAGGCGTGGACGGCAGCAGACAGACTCTCCCCTTGGCTTGACTAGAGCTAATGTCAACAAGGTCCCTCAGAGCTCCTCAATCTACAGCTGGGCTGGGATGATATATTGGTAGATAAGCACTGGTCCTAATGTCAGCTGCAGTTTCTCATGATAGCAAAACATTGGATGATCACAACATTCAAGGAGTTCCTATGTTACATAAATCTATTTTTATTTTTATTTTTTCGGCTTGCACAACTTGGTGACTCCTCTTGCGGGAACAAAGGCCTCCCTAAGGTACTGTCACGGTTTTCAAAAATAGAGAAAGCTGAGTAATGTTCTTGTAATGCAATGGTTTTGTAATTCACTGTGAAAGTACAATTCATAGTTACACTCATTTCATTCATGATGTGAGACAGCTATGGAACAGAAACCATGAGAAGGAAAGACAGGTGACAGGTCACAGGTGATAATATGTGCTGCTTTTTGGACTTTCTGAGAATTATTTGGGGCCATGGAAACAGTTCCACAAAATGGATGTGCATTTTTAATGAGATCACAAGCAGGATGATTGTACGTTGCTCTGTATTACATGCTAGTCAACATTTACAGAATATTTTAGAGGGTTGCACTTATATGTATATTGTATGATTATGTATGTATATTATGTATATTGTATGTAAAATCTATTCATGTTGCCTACAAAAGAAACATTCAACATTTTATGTACTACTGTACCATGTCACCAACATATTAGACTTATTAGAACATATTCGAATCTGAAAACTGTTTCTATTGTTAGATTAAAACAACAGATCCTCTCTGTCTGTCCATTAAAAAAGAAGTGCCTAGGCAATAAATAAAATGTGTGCTGCTTCATTAGCCTACTGATTCTATATTACAGTGAATTATAAAAATAATTATGTATAAACATTTATATCTCTCCTTGTGTTGAGAGTTGGTCCCCAGGGTTTCAGGATCTTGTGAGTTTTATTACTCAGAAACGTAGTTTTACAGCAGCACTACAATGACATTTGGCAGCTTTCCAAAAACCAAAAGGCTTTTTGAACTTGAAAACACACCCACATTTATTGGGAATGAAAAGGAAATGGTTATACAATGGTTATCCTTGTAATGAACAGTACAAACTTTTAAATAATAATTAATTTCAACTTCATCAGCGACATTCTCTTATGGGATACATTTATTTGTAAACTTTTATTCAACTTTTATTTGGTTATTCAATACTTACTTACTATTCAACTTTGTATATATATATATATATATATATATATATATATATATATATATATATATATATATATATATATATTGAATATGTTGAATTTATATGTATTATATACACACACACATATATTATATTATTATTATTTTTATTTTCTCTGCAACAGACGCACTGGAACGGCAGCGCGATGCAGGAGTGTGAGCAGAGTCTCTGCCTCTCCATTTACATCATCACCTTCATCACCGGCTTCCCCTCCAACATCCTGGCCTTCTACACGTTCGGCCGTAAGGTGTGGAGAAAACCCGCCCCCATCGACATCCTCCTCCTCAACCTCACCATCTCCGACCTGCTCTTCCTCCTCTTCCTGCCGTTCAAGATGCAGGAGGTGGCCAACGGCATGATATGGGACATGCCTTATTTCCTGTGCCCGTTGTCTGGCTTCGTCTTCTACATGACCATCTACAACAGCACCTTCTTCCTGACGGCAGTCAGCGTGGAGCGGTACCTGGGCGTAGCCTACCCCATCCGCCACTCTCTGTGGCGCCGGCCCATCTATGCCGTGGCCGCCAGCATCTTCCTGTGGATCCTGTCCTTCCTCCACCTCAGCATAGTCTACATCATGCCCTACTACGACCCGGCGGGGATGGCCTCTCCGCCCAGGAACGTGTGCTACGAGGAGTTCACGGAGGCCCAGCTGCACGTTTTGCTGCCCGTGAGGCTCGAGCTGTGTGTGGTGCTCTTCTGCGTCCCGCTCGTCATCTGCTGCTTCTGCTATGTGGGCTTCATACGCGTCCTCTCCCGCCTGCCCAACATTGGCCGCCGCCGCCGGCTCCGGGCCATAGGGCTGGGCGTGGGCACGCTGCTGGTGTTCGCCGTCTGTTTCGGGCCCTACAACGTCTCCCATGTGGTGGGCTTCGTGATGGGCCAAAGCCCTGGCTGGAGAGACAAGGCGCTGTTGCTCAGCACCTTCAACGCCTGCCTGGACCCGCTCATCTTCTACCTGTCCTCGGCCGCCGTGCGCCGGGCCCTGGGCAGCCTGGTGCGGGGCGTCCAGAGCAGGTTGGAGGCGTGGACTTGTGTCCGAAACCACCAGAAATCCAGTGACAGCAAAACTGAGAAAACTGGGACGAACCCATTCCCCAAACCCGTCGAGATCAACGCCCTCTGAGAAAACCCTAGAGGTGGAACAGGAAGCAGTTGAGCTCTTTGTGTTTCCTCTTGCTTACACATCTCTCACATCTCTGCACTTCCTGTATAGATTAACGGACAGGACGCGGACCACAGATTTCACACACACTCTTTATCAGACCCCAGAATGAGGAAAAAGATATAATGGGCCAACTGTGCACACACAAGGGCTTTGTATTGTGTGCCTGCAAACAGAAGGACTGTGTGTTTGTGAACGTCCACCTGATTATATTTTGCTTTGGCTGTTCCTTCAGCCAGAAGACGAAAACCGTATACCAGGCATATTGAGTACTGGGGAAATAAAGCCCTATCTTGATCCACTTAACCCACACAAATAAACGAGCCAGTATGATTCAGCGGAGATTAGTCACGCAACCACAGTTTGCTCATTGTGAAGGAGAAAGGGTCTGTAGTACCATGGAATATTTCGGTCAATAGAATCATCCTTCACCTGCTCCCATGTTAATGCTGTAAAGTGATTTGATACTGTGTAAAAAGAACAATGGGTGGCTGACTGGATACTGGCACTGGTTTTCTTAGGGTGTTACATGAGAAACAAAAGTAAAAAGAGTAAAAAAATGGTGTTAGTGTGAATGTGAGTGTTAGGTAGAGAGAATCAGTGTTGAATGCCAGTGTTAGAGTGAGAGAGATAAACACAAAGAAAAACAGAGAGTGAGAGGAACCAAAATGGCTTTCATAATATATAATTTTTACATTCTAGACCATTTGTTACAGACTACTTCATGAAATGATGTCAGTAAACCATTCATACCTGAATGGAAAACAAAATCAATAAAGACAAAACATCTTACAATGTAACATTATACCTAATTCTAAGAAAATTATTAAACTCTTTAAACCACTGAGGATTGATTATCTTGTCAAAACAGAAATAGCCAAATAACCAGTAGCAGCAATTCTTCATGTCTGAACTGTAATTAGCTGTCATTATTTAGGGTGTTTATTGCAACATAAGACCACCTCAGGGACAGATCCTTGCTGATTGTGTTGTCTGGTATCCCTTACCAGGACGGTGTCATAAGATTTTATTGTATATTTCCTTCTCACACTAAATTACTTTACTCCAACTACAGCTCTCCCTATGGGATCCTGTTGTTGCTATGATTTATAAACAAATATTTGTGTAAGGTTATTGTGTAGCTAATCTTATGCTGTGTGTGTGTGTGTGTGTGTGTGTATGTGTGTGTGTGTGTGTGTGTGTGTGTGTGTGTGTGTGTGTGTGTGTGTGTGTGTGTGTGTGTGTGTGTGTGTGTGTGTGCATGTGTGAATATAAGGCCATAAATACATGTGGGGAGAAATAAACAGGGTTTTAGACCCATGCTTCATCGTGTATCAAACATCACAAAGTTGTTTATATAATTTATTATGTCTAGCAGCCTCTTAAGTTCCAGATTCAGTCAATAAAAAGATAATGCACAGTGAAGCAATGTTTAACACAAATGCTTGTCACAATATTTTAAGATATATCTATGTTTTTTCTTCAGTCTGCATGCTGTGAAATGGATAGACTTTCATGCTAAATGCTTTTGTTTCTTTTGGAAATATATCAAGCAAATATTGTGGGCTACATTGACCACTTATCATAAACTTGTCATTCTCTATAGCTAAAATAGACCATAATACCAGCGATTTCAAAATAATGGTGGATGTTTTAGCATTCTGCTCTCTGCATTCTTTCTGCTAATGTAATTAGGGCTAAGCGCCAGCGTTTTAGAAGGCATCATTTAAACATTAGATACAGCCAACCAGGACTTTTACTCTGGAGATTTACTCACCCAAAGTGATGAATAGTATAGCAATTCTAGAGAGGGATGTTGTTTGTCGGGATGTTGAATTATTCAGTCACTTAGTTGGATGCAGCGTCTGGGAAGGACATGCTATTCTCCATGATGCGACCGGTTAGGTGAAGTAAATATTTGTGAAGTCACCGACAGCTAAGGAATGCTGTAAAAGTTGGATTTCTGGATGCAGTAAGCCTTTCCTGAATTACATGACAAGTGTATCAAGCGTGAAAAACCTTCATTGTAAAAATCCTTCGTTGTCCAAACCTACATGCTGTCAGGTTGCCAATGTCTCAGGATGACCCAGGTGTGAGGTACTGTCAGGATGAGAGCTGGTGGCATGGGTGCACCCAAGTGTGTGGTGCTACCAAGTGGCCTCTCCATGGGTTTTTGTCAATAAACTGACAAAATGTCAAAAAAAGGCATGAGGACACCTGAGGAAGTCACTGTTTTATAAGGAAAACATTGCATTTCTGGTCACTGTTTTATAAGGAAAACATTGCATTTCTGGTCATTGTTTTAGAAGGAGTTGTGGAGTTTCCGTGGCTTAGTCAGCATGATCCAGTTATTTCTTGGTAGGCTGGAGAAATTGTAAAATGGAGCAAATACTGTCAGAGTATAGGATTGCATTATTGATCTTCGATTGGGCACATCTTCCCCTAAGAGTAGAATTTATTTTCTCTCTGTACCAGAAATCAACGTCCTGGAAAGGTACATCGACGAGGTGCTTAAACTAGGATCTATAAAACCCTCCACTTCTCCTGCTGCAGCAGGAATTTTTATGGAGAAAAGACTATAGTCTGAGACCATGTATGGATTACTGTGCGCTAAATTCCGTAACCATTAAATACTGCTAACCCCTACCTCTAGTCCCAGGGGTACTTGAGCAACTCTGAGAAGCCGGAATTTTTTGCAAAACTTATCCGCAGTACAACTTATCAGCTTATTCGCATCTATGAGCATGACAAAGCGAAAATAGATTTTGTCACCACTAGCAGGCGCTACTTGTATCTTGCTATGCACCATGGACTCTTTAGCACTCCGTCTGTTTTCCAAGCCCTTGTGAAAGAGGTGTTGAGAGACCTGGTTTGGAAATGGCTCATTGCATCCATTGATGATGTTCTGATTTACTCTACTGGGACCAAACGTATCCAGCACACAATCTGCATGTCAAAGATAAACAATGAACATTTCACGAAAGAAACAGACCTTTCTAGGGTACAGTACTGGGATGAAAGACGTTAGCATGAACTAACCCTAGACGTAGCTTGTAGTGGTGAATTAGCCTAAACCACTACCACAGCTACAGAAATTTCTACAAATGTTTTTTTAAAGACCATTGCTATGCCTTTGACTTGCTTACTAAAAGGTGGTTTGTGGACCCAGCAAATGATCTATTGGCCCATTTCCACTAGGGGCTGCTTGGCGCGGTACGGTTCGATTCGCGACGGTTTGTGAGTGTTTCCATTAGTACCAGGTCCCAGTTAGCCGGTCCCTTCGGGTACTTTTTTCGTACCTACTCGCTCGAGGTTCTAACTGTTCCGAAGCGGTACAGTTCTGTGACGTGGAGGAACAGCATGACACTGATTGGCCAGGGAGTGTCGTCACAGGTTGCGTCACAGGAGAGCGACTCCTCCGCTATGCTATGGACTCCTCAGCCATTTTTAAAACCCAAGGAGAGAAGTCTGTTCCCTGGTCAAACGCCGAGGTACAAACCTTTCTGTTAATAATCAGCGATCAAAAAATCCAGGGCGAACTGGACGGGGCCACTAGAAATGTAAAGGTTTTTAGCGAGGTTTCCGCGCTAATGGCCACTCATGGCTACCAGCGGTCCGTTCAGCAGTGCCGGTCGGTCCAAGCTAAAAAAGCTTAAAAGCGATTACCGGGCGGTGAAGGACCATAACGGACGCAGCGGAGCAAAACCGCAAAGACTGGAAATGGTTCCAGCAAATGGATGCCATATACGGTCACCGGCCAGCCAGCAACGGAAGAGAAAACGTGCTGGACACGACAATGTCGGTGCTGGAGGCCACGGAGAATGGTGAGTGTATTGTGATTTCAGTTTTACTAGGCTCGTAAAAGATGTAATATGAACGTAATATGAACGCATCTATTGTAAACGCAGGAATTTAGAGCTGTGTTTGTAGTTAATGTTACCACCACAGTCACTACTGTACAATAGCTAGCTCTTAGCCTTGCTAGTTGCTAGTTAGCTGTAGCCATAAACAAAGCATGAGCAGCGATGACGTGCTACACATTTTGTGCAGTTACGCTATATTGTTGTTGCTTTCACGGGAATGCTTGTGTTTAATATTTGTTATTTTTTACGTTCAAGATTCCCCTTCCACTGACGAGGCGAGCGGAGTTGGCGGAAAATGTTTGGCGAACTTGTGAACACCATGCTATAAATATTTATTTCATATAAAGCTATACGTTATTTTTAGGTAATTTGCTTTTTGCACTTTTTTTAAACTATAACTATATTATTTACATATGTTGTACTTTAAATATCTATATTTCATAATAAAGTTTGATTTCATTTGATTGTATGACTGATGCTTTTTATGCAGGGTGTGTTCAGCCTGTTTGAGTAATACCAAATTATTATCAATAATTAGAGCAACCACATACAATAATGAAGATAAAGATAAATAAGATACAATAATGGTATGTGTTAAGGGGCATCGACCGGTGTTGTGGTCGCATACAAATGATGTCACGACACTACAACCCGTGCGCCAACAGCGACTCCACCCACATTGTGGTGGTCCACCATTGTAATGGAAACACAACGCGACCATACCGTTCCGTTGCGAATCGATCCGTATCGAACCGTACCGCGCCAAGCAGGCCCTAGTGGAAATGCGCCATATGTTCTACCCATCTTCTACTTTACTCTCATAAGGTCGGCAACACAGAGGAATTCTGATATGGAGAACAGGAAATTTTTACCCTTGAAAGTAAAATTTAGGGAGTGGCATCGTTGTTTAGAGGCCTTATCACAGAGGCACATAGTTAATTTCTCACATTTGCACAACCTTCTGTTCTCTCTTAAACATTAATGTAATCTTAACCCCTGGCTACCAAATACTTAAGATAAGAGAGACACCTTCGTTCGTATTGTAGCAGGTCCCAAAATGACTGGAGCAAAAATCTTTTATGAACTGAATATGAGCAGATCTTTCTGCAGGTCGGGCGAAACCAGCAGTGTGTCAGCAGTGAATTCATTGATGATTTACAGCATCAAAACATCCAGAAGGAAGTACAAGTGTCAAGGACAAGTGGATTGGCTGTCAACATGGCGCCTTAAAATAAGACCAAGAAATGAGATACTTGTCATATTGGTCTGTTGAACTATCATGGCTCAGGGAAGATATAAGTATACAGGAGTGGATACAGCAGGCCCGTAGCCAGGGGGGATCGAAGGGTTCGTTCGACCCCCCCCCCTCGCCCCCGCACCCTCCCTCCGTACACACATGCCCCTCAAGATAGGTAGGCTATTCAATGAATGAATTGTTAATCTCCGGTGAATATACAGACGAACAAATAAGGACAGCAACAGCAGACTCACAACAAACTTATAACAGTGTTGCCAACTCTCACGCAATGAGCGTAAGACACACGCATTTGATCGTTTCCACACGCTCACACGACATACATCCGATTTCTCACGCTGAAAAAAAAATCTAGTTTATTTATCTCCGATCTACATCTATGATTCAATGAGTTACTAGTTCACTCTGGCGCCAACCACTGGCGATCGATCGCTTTAGGCGCAGCATAGAGGAAACATATAAGACATAATCCCCCCCGTCAATGTTTGACACACACACCACCCCCTTCCCCCCGCCCCTAATCAAATCTCAGTCCTAGTGATTTTGATAAGTTGGCAACCGTGCTTATAATGAATAAAATATGTCTAAATTAAAAGGTTTGAAGTGTGCTTATGAATTTAGGGGGCATTGGAGTAGAGAGCCAAATGAAGTCCACTTTTGGGGGAAAAAGATCCCCCCCATCACAATGCTGGCTACGGGCCTGTACAGGACACATGTTTTATGCAGCAGGGCCATGTGATGGGAGTCTCTCTGTACCTGGTAACATACTGAACGAGAAGTCAAAGTTTAAATAGGTTACTGTCAGAGAGACGCAAGTAAATAGGTTATTGTCAACAAGATTCAGGCGCAAGCTATTTTAATTACCCAGTGGTTAACCTGGGCTGTCTCTCTGTCTCAGACAAAGATCGGCCACTACCCTGTTACCATAAGGTCCATTTAAAATTCAGTTAACATCAGTGTCCTACCGGGCTCTCCTATTTCCTATTTCCGCAACACTTCATCTGTCTCTCCATAAACTTGTCTCCTCTTCCTCTCAGTTAACCTCCCATCCACTGGGTGTCAGCACCTCCTGGGTGACAGTGTTTTGTCAGGACTGGATTCCAGGTGTCATGTCATTGGTTGCTCTGTACGGATTAGGAAGAATACAATCAAGAATACAAAGAATACAATGATATTGTGGACCAATCTATGATGTCCGATTTATGAGTTCTGATTATGAGGTCTGGTGATGTAGGGAGCTGGCAATGTTTGGTCTTTATGTACTAAACTTCGTGTACAACTGGGTGATCACTAACATAGCAATGTGGCTATTGATAACTATATAGGTCAAGTCTATATACTAGGCTTACTAGGTTAACAATTGTAGATATGTGTTGTTCACTGTAGTACTCTGATCTTTAGATCTCTGATGTTTGCTAGGTGTTTTCAGTTCCTCACTTTCCCAGGTGAAGCTGAATTATTTCTTTGGGCTGCCCTGGAGTTACATGACTGAAAAAGATAAACCCAGAACAAGCTCGGGTTTAGTTGTGATGAACCCTCCTTTGTGGGTATCCCTCTGCATACCGCAGTAATTCGTGTTAACTGGCTTTGCTTGAGGCTTGTCTTTGTTGACGTGCAAGACAGTGAGCTCTTCGCAGCAATATCATGCACTCTCAAATAAACATGACCCAATTACTGTAATCTACAGCTTTGGAACAATATTTTTTTAAGCAGACCTCCTCCTGGAATCTAGCATTTAATTTCTCATGAAGACTTCAAAATAATCTAAACTCTTTTAGATGGTACAACACCATGAGCAAAGATGGCCACCCTACAGTTAAGATAATGCTAGCAGCATGCACATTATTTCTTACCCAGGTTGCTTAGCAAAATTCAGTTCGCCCTATCTTCCGTCTGCGTAAGAGATCACCAGAACGACCCCCCCCTTCCCCCAGCTGGACCCTGTTGCTCTCCTCTGCCGTTCCCCGGGTTCTTGTGTCCTTTGACCCAGGCACTGTGTCGGTTCTGCCTGGTGTTTCCTCTCTAGTGCTGTTCCACTGTAGAGGGCGGTGCAGTGCTCTCTCTCCTCCCTCCTCCCTCCACCATCTTCTGGGCTGGAGACATTACTGTCCTCTCCTCTCCACCCTCATGGTCACCCGTGTTGCGAAAAAGATTTTTAGATTGTGCCTTATAGATAGGCTGACCAGGATGCTTGTACATTGAGCAAAAAAAAAAAAAAACAACATTTGTTTACCAATCCTTAGAAATCGCTGCTGGACATTTGCAGAGTGGTTTGAAACACAGGCTGAGTGTTCATTGGCATTCGGGTTCTTCGCCCTCTTATGCCTCCTGCTGCTAAACACATCTACCCCCGCTGACATGATATAGGTTATGCAATGGCTTTTCATCATATTAACATAGAGGAGGGAAGTTGTTTAGCACAACACAGTCTGAATATGAGTCGAGATGTCACGTCGGTCACGTTCGTGTCTGCACGTATGTTTGCAGGTGTCCTCGTGCCCTCTTGCGTTTCGGGGAGTTCTTGGTGGGATGAGACAAGTCCTGGGGGAGAACAACTGAGAGTGTACCTTCGTTCAAAGGCGATCTCATTAGAAATGGACTCGACAGCTTCGGTTAAAGCTCGCTCAGCCGCATCCGAAAGTGATTATCTCCGTCAGTGGGAATGAACAGCGGGACCATGTGACTCACAGCCCTTTGGAAAGATCATCAGTGTGCTCTTGGCTCTGTGTGCCGGAAGGTTTAGACCTTTAGACAGAGGTTTATGAACCCTGGAGCTGAATTCCCACCCCACATTATTAGGTCTATATATATATATATATATATATATATATATATATATATATATATATATATATATATATATATTAGTGCTGTCAATTCCAGGTGCCGCGATTAAAAGTCCTCACCAGGATTTTGCTCAAGCTTGCTAGATCTTCTAATTAGCAAGTGGAATTAGTGGAATCAACACAATCCAGGAAGCCAGAACAAAATCCTGGTGAGGACTTTTAATTGCGGCACCTGGAACTGACAGCACTAATATATATATAATATACTGCTAATGTATACTGCTACTTATGGTTTCAGGTATGAAGAATTTGGAGACTCTGGTTTCCTTGAGTTCATGGTTAGACCATGTGGGTTTGAGTTCCTATAACAATGACTCAAAGCCAAAAGAGCCATTGACTTATAGAGCTAGGATACAGGATACATGAAGAGCACCTAAGAACATAATGAGAAGGCTTTAGAATAGTAAGCTGGACTACAAAGACCACGCAGAACACGGGCCTTTTCTGGGAAAGTGTTTCCTTTACAATTCAGACTGCTTAATTTATATTTTAGCAAAATAGACTGCATCTTGCATCCTGATATATAACTACCACAGATCAGCGGTCTTGCAGTAGTGTGATCTTAATATAACTACCATAGATCAGCGGTCTTGCAGTTGTAGTATTCTTCTCGGTATGCTAGTCTGAATGCACTACTGACTCAACACCATATATCTGCTTCTTTATGTATCAAATCTTTGGCTACATGTCTTATTTCTCTATTTATTCAGCCTCACTGTAGAAGAAAATCCACCGATTTCTAGATGCTTGAGGCAGGTACTTTAATCAGACACGTACAAGAAAATTCTTGGGGTATCTGCAGCTGATTGGTCAGCACACAGGCAATGAGAACAGCTTAATGTGCCGAGGTGACAAACACATGGATGACGGCCAGAGTGACCAGCTCCAAGAGGACATGTCACAGCATACTTGTGCTGATAGACAGCTAGCTCTCTGGCAGAAGTAACGTCCTAATGGGAGAGAGTTCTGGAAGGTTCTGGGTTTTCTTAGGACAAGAATCATGACAAATAGCATTCTTAGCAGTCAGGGCACAGGCAACTCTTTCTCAACAATAATGAAACGTAACACCTAGCAATTTTGCAATCTACAAAGATAAATTTTTTGCATTTCGTTTTTATGAGGTATTACCTGTTTTTTTTTCTTTTACGTTGTTCTCATACTCCAGATCTGAGTCATTTTAATGTATGTATCACCATTAAACACTGGACACATAGATTTTAAATATCCCTACTAACTACTATAGATAAGAATCAACACAGAATGTGTTTTTTAACCTCAATCTTTTTATTCTCAGCTTAGCCTGTAGCCTGTAGAGCATGTGTCTACTTTTAGGCAGATGATTATAATCACCCCATATGAGCAAGGTTCAAGAATAATATCTCTAAAAAAAAAGGTGCCAAACTCTGTCGAGCGGCTGCCTGTGCAGGCATGCTTCTTCTGGTCGTCTTGTAAGGCACCAGCACCATAAAGAGTGAGATGATGAGGTAAACAAGGATGGGAGAGGCACTCCTGTGGTCGCGGAGCAGATGAAAGCACTGCGTCCTTAACATAGCAGGCCTGCTCTGCCGTTTCTGCAGGTGTGTGAGATCACATGCCTTTTTGCAACACCTCGCTCTGGCAAGCTAATAGCATCTAAATTAAGAAGCAGCAGAATTGTTGAGAAAAGAGCAGTGCAGTCAGAGCACAAAAGTGAGACCCTGGGCCTCAGTTAGAAAGAGCGTCCACGCTGCAGGACTGGCCTGTGGTTGGCGTGCAGGCTTCTGTGAGTATAGCTGCATGGCTTACCAGAGTTGCCTGGAGGCAGAGAAGATGCACAAGGGTCACCGTGATAGATGCCGATCATCGAAGAGAACCGGGTCAGAGAGTCGAGCATGGGTCACTCAGTGAGACTGTGTACAGATCACATCAGTGAGACAGGAGAGGAGAAACACTCTCTACCACAGAAACGCTCTCTAAAGAAATATGGGCAGTAATCAAGAAATGGGAATTATCTAAAATTCAGTGTAAACAAAAACAGCTTGAGGTTTAGTAAGGGTTATAAGTAATACAGTCTTCCTTTCTGAAGAAGGAGATTATAGACTGCATTACATCTGGTTTCTTAAGCACATTATTTCTTCAGAATAGGTGGTTTGAGCAAGACAGAGCGTTGGATTGTTTCATCACATCGAACGCTATGTGTCGAGAAGCCTCACCACTTTTATGTTGGCCGAGAATGCACAGGATACGTGACATTCAACAATGCTCCACTGTCCATTGCCAGACCAAATAGGTCTGGTCTGAGCCAACAGCCTCTTTCTTAACCATTACTCTTCCTGTCTACCGCTAAGAGGCACAAGGGAGAGAGACTGAAAGGAAATAAAGTCACAAGTGACAGGTTATGTTAAAAACAAAATTCAGTTTTATTTTCTCCTCTTCCATTTAAATTCTTTACTTTTTTTTCACTCCTTTATGGATTTTGGAAAAAAAATGCACACACACACGCACGCACGCACACACATGCACGCACACACACACTCAAAAGTGACAGAAACAGACAAAACCTAAAATAAAGGACTCCAAAGAAACAGGGAAGCACAACAGAATTTGTCAAGGTGGAAGACAATGCTTGGATTTCCTGTTGTTGATGACAGAGTTAACATTTAATGTGTGCGCTGGGGGGGGGGGGGGGGGGGGGGGGGGGGGGGGGTGTCAGGGGTCTGATTATAAACAATCATGTCATCAAAAGGCCAGAAATTACAACACTCATACACACACACAGATGCGGTCACACTCACATGCATATCCCAATACACACACACGCACATCGATAATATCGAGATACTACAACAGAGATCTGGAGGTTCTGAGGTGCTGAGGGCAAAATGTCTGATTTGGGGAGAGGATTAAGAGGAGAGGAGAATAAGGAGAACAGACACGGAGGTCAGAGAAGAAGAGAGAAAGAGTGTAAGAGAGACTGACAGATAAAAAGAGACTGAGAGACGGAGAGACAGAGGGTCAGAGATGGAGTCAGAGAGAGAGACACAGAGAGAGTGAGATATAGAGCCAGAGACAGAGAAAGAGGGACAGAGAGAGAGAGGGAGACAGAGACAGACATAGAAAGCCAGAGAGAGAATCAGCGAGAGAGAGAGAGAGAGAGAGAGAGAGACAGACATAGAAAGCCAGTGAGAGAATCAGAGCGAGAGAGAGAGAGAGCGAGATGGGCTCGACTGACTGACTGAATCGTCCCAATTAACCTACAAATGTCGGTCCCCTAGGGACAGAGTGCACTGCGGACCTCAGAGTGCAGCCGTCAGCCCTGTACTGCTGGCCAGCCAAATGCCTCACTGCCAAAGCATGACACTGGAGCCTCCCTGCTGGAGTCACAGCCTCCCTACTGGAGCCACAACCTCTCTGCTGGAGTCACAGCCTCCCTGCTGGAGTCACAGCCACCGGGCTGGAATCACAGTCTACCTGCTGGAGTCACAGTCTCCCTGCTGGAGTCACAGCCACCGGGCAGGAATCACAGTCTCCCTGCTGGAGTCACAGTCTCCCTGCTGGAGTCACAGCCTCCCTGCTGGAGTCACAGCCACCGGGCAGGAATCACAGCCTCCCTGCTGGAGTCACAGTCTCCCTGCTGGAGTCACAGCCTCCCTGCTGGAGTCACAGCCACCGGGCAGGAATCACAGTCTCCCTGCTGGAGTCACAGCCACCGGGCTGGAATCACAGCCTCTCTGCTGGAGTCACAGCCACCCTGCTGAAATCACAGTCTACCTGCTGGAGTCACAGCCACCGGGCTGGAATCACAGCCTCTCTGCTGGAGTCACAGCCACCCTGCTGAAGTCACAGTCTACCTGCTGGAGTCACAGCCACCGGGCTGGAATCACAGTCTCCCTGCTGGAGTCACAGTCTCCCTGCTGGAGTCACATTCTCCCTGCTGGAGTCACAGCCACCCGGCTGGAATCACAGCCTCTCTGCTGGAGTCACAGCACAGTCCTGCTGGAGTCACAGCACAGACCTGCGTTTCAGCAGAGAGCAGCATGTGTTCCTGACGTTCGGGGAGCTGCCGGAGCTGCTAGGAGTGAAGACGCTCGCTTGTGCCCAGCAGGAGGGATTTCACGAGTCCTGGTTTAAAAGGTGGAGCACGGTTAAAACGTTTGAACACATACGTAAACCTATGTGCACTGGACACGGGTAACTAGTGAAGGAGTTTTAAAACAGCTACTCATGACTTGCAAACGCCACATGTCAAGAAAAGGAAGTCAAACACAGGGAGTTAGAGTCTCATGTTTGTATGACTGTATCTATCTATCTGTCTGTCTGTCTATATATATATATATATATATATATATATATATATATATATATATATATATATATATATATATTCAAATTCCTATTGTATTCTTTTATCTGTCAAAATCGCAGACTATAAATGAATCCCCTCTCTGTGTTTAACCATCACCTGATGACCAGATAACCTGATCTCTGAATATAAGTGCTGAAACATGGGCCACTCTGAATGATGCTCGTGGCTAATTCACACGGTTAGGCTTCCCTGATCTGTTCTCCAGATGTTACTCATTACTCTTTTCTAGGTTATATTTCCAATTTGACAGATACCTCAAGGTACACAGTATCGATAGGCACTGACATTTTTCAGAAAGTAAGTCAGTTTTTTATTAAATTATTAAATAAGTAAATGTAATAATAGGTAAATTTAAATACAAATAATAATTTCATGTAAACATACAAATGCAACAGTGAACATTATTACTACAACAAAAAACGTGGTCATTTATTATGGTGAATTCAATAAGCATCACACATACACACACGTTTTAAATTAAGCATAAGTGGGGTTTGTTTCTTAGATGGGTCCCTACTCCTAATATCCTATATATTGTCCTTCTCTTAACATTTACAGTCCAGATTTAAGGTAAGAATCGATTCAGTCTCACAAATATATGAACTGATGCTCTGAGGTTTTCACAAGTCCTGGAAATTGATTTAAACATGTTAATAGAATTAATGCACTGGCTGATTCTCCAGTAGTGTCTTGGTGTCATTCTGGTACACAATCTGGTGAGGACTTGATTAAATAAAGTAAATAAAAAACTCACATTACATCTAGTAACAGACCCTACCATCCTCAATGCCTTTCTAATCATGCAAAGCTATGACTCATTTCTGTTAAGACCTATATGAAAATGTATCAAGACCAAAAGTGTGGGAAAAAAAAATGACTATGAATTGCTATTTACAAAGAAATGCCTGACAGCTAATGAAAGAGCAGCGGTGTGCCTGCCGCTGCCTCCTGCTGTCCGGGAGGGTGAACTGACACCACAGACAGCACGAGACCGACTCACTGCTGGATTAAGCTTCGGGTGGGTGAGGAGTGGTGTGTTCCCACTTACTGCTTTTTAATTTGTGTGGACACCGGAAAGATCGATAGCGTCTCGATAGCGTCTCCCTGCAGCTGTGCTGGGGTCCAATACCTTCGGTTCACAGCCTTCGTACACGGGGGTTCTACTGTCCGGTCAGTGTCGGCCCATCTCACCCTAGCTGACCAATCAGAGAGAGGACTAGCTCCTACCACCAGACCGCTAGCACACACTCATACTGGGGGTTGTCCAGTACCTCTCTCCCCGCTCCAAACCAGACCTCCAGCTCACACACTCTCACCATCACTCCTCTCCACAGGGAAGTCAAATCAAATCTTTAAGATTAACAATCAATACGCAGTACCACAGCGCACACTTACTCCAGTACAACACCAGTCCATGTAATTCTCCACCCACACATATTTATGTGTATATTTATGTTTTAAAACTCCACCCATTACAAACATTTACATGCCTTTTTTGAACCCACATTGAGAGACGTGACATACTCGTTAAGTTTTTTTGTTTTTTGGTTAGTTATTCTTGTGGAGAAAATATGTTCACATGGATGTCTGTCATGGACCGTTGAGCTTTGCATGAACGACATGATCATGAACAAGGACATGGACAGAGACAGACACAGAGACGGAGATGACGCAGTATGAGGAACTAGCGATGGAGACAGCATGGGTCTGCTTTTGTGCTTCAAATAGTGAACCCATCACGGTTTTCTGGACACAATCATGAACGTGGGGTGCATGCAAGTGTGTGTGTGTTTTTGTGACTATACATTAATTCAGATTTGTACATCATAGACAGAAAGACGGATAAATAGGTCGATGGAGAGACTGGGGGGTTGTAGAGGGGGAGAGAGAGAAAGAGAGAGAGGGAGAGAACTCAGGGTTGCACAGGTACATATACACATACAGGCCCGGACCAAACACTACAGTCAGATCTCAGGTGCAGGTTTATGACAGAGCGCATCAAGCTCATGGGTCCCTTTCTTTAAGATAAAACACACATCACATGCACATCACTGCATTTAAACTCACAGCACTTTCTCGATTAGTTTAGAATAACAGCATTCCGTTCAGCACACTTAACAGATTATTCCAATTGCATGTTTTAGATACTTCTAAGACGTTTTAGTTTGGGGTTATTGCTGTTTTAAATGAAATTAGTGAACTTGCTGGGCAGCGACTGCGTCATATCATGCTATTTACAGCACCGAGGGGGCGTGGCTTAACGCCGGGGTTCTCCCGCATGCTTTCATGCAGGGACGACGTGAGGTTGCTCGCACGCGCGAGTGTAGCGTGATGCGTCACGCCGGTCTGTGGTTGGCTGCAGCGTCTCTACCACGCGCTGTTAAACGCTGGATAATTAGTCCGCGCGGGGTCTGAGATTGGGCACGCCGAGATGCCATCGTCCTTGAAGGGGATGCTGTCAGTGTCTGGATTGAGCTTGATTTATGAGCCCTGTCCCTCAGCAGATGGAGGGATGTAGAGAAAATGGCAGTCCCTTTGCTAAGCGAGAAGAACTCGGTTAGCTAATTACATCTCTATTCCCCACTAATCTAGAGCCCTCTCCACACAGGGTTGGGATTTTTTGGGGGGATGGGATTAGGGCTGGGATTAGGGGTGGCTGTAAAGGGGTGTTCAGGATTTCTAATGGCGTGGGAGGTTTTGGTCATGTCATCAAGACAGGTTTGAGAAGGTAACACCATAATGACTGGATGAAATATTGGTACACCCAATACAGTACAGAGCCTTAAAAAATGTATATTACATTTCATTGATTGCTTCTTCCTTTCTGAGTGAGCTGACTCAGTCAATTCACTTGTTTTTAAAAAGCTTGTCATGGCAAAATAGAGCACAACACTTTTAAAAACTGAACATTTCGTTTGATGAATGCTTCACCAGAGCAAAAGTACAAAATATTTTCGCACACATGGCTCTGTTTTTTTTTCTCACATGTATTTATCATCATCATATCTATTTGAATACTTATTAACATCATCATCATTGTCTTCATCATTATTAACACCAAAAGAGTAATTAGCAGTAGGTTTTGCAGATTAAATGTACACAGTGCAGGGGCTAGAGAGGAAGAAGAGCGTTGGACTTGGATGAAGATCACAACAGGAACATCTCTAACCAGTACATGCTATCAACAAGCGACAAGAGTGAGCGACTGCTTCAGGGCAGGAGACACCAGAAACATCACCTCCAAGCCAAAAAGACTGAAACAGAGAGGCAGATGGGAATTTTTTTTTTTTTTTTGGGGGGGGGGGGGGGGGCTGTTCCATTTCTCTTTTTTGTGGGTGCATGTTGGACGCTGTAAATATGGGATGGTCTCTACTGCATATATATTTACACTGGAGGTGAAAGGGTGTCAAACTTGGTGACGCAGCTGGAAGGAGACGGTGGAACTGGAAAGCTGGACTTGGGTCACATGCGGGGTCATGACCTCCAGCCAAAGCAAAAGGAGAAGATGATGGGGGGGGCCCCCACACCCCCCCACACCCCCCTCACCACACACAGCTGATTCTTAGCACAGGAAGGGAGGGTGAGTTTTGACATCAATCATGGCAGCTGTGTGGGAAAGCAGCATGGCGTACTCCGATGGCTGGGCTGAAAGTGGCGAGGTGTAGGCCCGTCGGCCTGCTGGTGAACAGCCTCAGACAGCTTATTAGAGTCACCACCGTCATCATCACCCTCCTTACAACACACCAGAACTTTTACAGTGTTCACAAACACGGGAACATATCAAACAGCATGCCCTGCGCGCGGAGACGAGACACGGGGGAAAGAGGGCGACGCGTTCTCCAGCCACTACGTACCGCAGCCTCGCGCGTGTCCGCATTCGTAGCGTGGATGCTGTTTCATCGTCACGCGAAGGCTTGGAACGTCGGAAAAAAGAGGAGAAGCTTCTCTGGAGGAGAAGGGGGAGAGGCAGTGGCTGGTGCGGACGAGGAGCGGAGGCGGGTATGAGTGGATCAGGGGAGGAGACGAGGGGGGGGGGGGGCGTGATTATGTGATGTAGCGATGGCTCCTGGGTTAATGCATAATTCGGTTTTTGTTCACAGTGATGGGTTCGTAATTAAAGACTCCTTTTCCGAGGCGGTGGAGTTTTAGACCTTCACAAGGACAGAGACGGACAGGCTGATCCAGAAACCGAGTCCCGACAGGCAGGCGCTGAGCGAGGCCCCTCCGTTGTACACCGACCCGGGCCCTGTGGACGAAGACAGGCCACACGTCAGCGGCGGGGAGAGGCAGGATAACTGGCTTCCATTACCCCCAACCAGGGTGGGGCTTACACACTTCCCTGCACTGCTGTGTTTTTGTTCATTGTAGCGTACGTGATCGGCAGGAAACCTGAGAGCCAGTGGAGACCAGGTCAAACGCGAGGATACGTTTAGCATACGCAGCCTATGTGGTGTATGTTTGTGAACTGCTGAGACAGACGGTGAATGAGTGGTCAGTGGACGCTTGTAAAACAGAACGAGGCCCTAAGTGTTAGAGGACTGCAGGGAGAATGATCATGTCATCTCACCCTCCAGGAAATATTTATGTCTTTGGTTTAGCCGCCGGAGCACGGAGAAAGAAGGTGGTCATTGTTCCTTTTAAAATGAGGTGGAGGAGATGAAGAGAGAAGGAGCGCTGATGAGGAGATATGGGGTGGAGGCAGAGGGTGGAGGCACCAGCACCAATCAGCCAAAAGATGTATGAGACTGACAGCAGCTTGCTGTGACTTGCTGAGGTGAAGCTCGTGGAGATAATAAGAGAGAGAGAGAGAGACGGAGAGAAAGAGAGACACACAGATGGAAGACTCACTACAGTAATGTGCTGTATTGAAACAGGCATGAGGAGGGGGAGAGGAGCTGGGCAGCAGACGATATCGCTCACTGAGGATGGTGAGAAACAGAATGAGACGGAGAGAAAGAGCGAAATACAGAGGAGGAATGATGGCTTCCTGGAGAAGCAGGACAGAGCAGGGTGAGAATGAGACTGCGATAAATGAACGAGATGGCATAATGGCCCAGAGAATGGAGGGATGAGGAGAAATAAACAAGTAAAATGCAGCGAGACACAGAGCCACTGAGCCAGGAAGGAAAAGAAAAAAAAACGTCTAAAGAAGGGATGATTAATGCTCGAGGACACACACACACTCACACAAAAATTCACATTTCATGTGATGCGAAAGTCGCTTCGTGAGTCGGACGTGATATGAAGCTGCGCTCGTGTCTGGCAGCGAGTGTGAAAAACGCAAGCTTTTGTGAACAGGAAGCGAGCCCCCTCAACCACCGCGGCCTCTTATAGGGCATCTGCCCCCCAGGGGTATTTATGCTCTCTCGACTCCGCAGCTCTGTGGTTTCCTGAGTTTGTGGAGGAGTGTCTGTTCGAGACGTCTGGAGCAGCGAGCGTGTACTCACTGAAGAGCAGCATGCTGGCGTTGGAGGCCCCGAGGCGGTTGGATGCGAAGCAGGTGTAGTTGCCGAAGTGCTTGTCCGTGACGTTGGTGAAGAGGAGCAGGGAGCGTGTCTTCTCGTTCTTAATTTTCAGTGTGCTGTCACTCTCCAGAGGTCTGCCAAGGACGACACACAAAACCAGCATGCACGTCAGAGCCGAGGACCCCCTGTA
This sequence comes from Brachyhypopomus gauderio, assembly GCF_052324685.1. Lineage (NCBI taxonomy): Eukaryota > Metazoa > Chordata > Actinopteri > Gymnotiformes > Hypopomidae > Brachyhypopomus > Brachyhypopomus gauderio. Next base: position 20,418,640 of record NC_135217.1, on the reverse strand, counting down.
AGAAGCACTGATGGCACGACACGCAGCACCGGCGCCCCCTTGAGGTCACGCCAAGTTCCCGCAGGCGTTTGAACGCCGGGGCGCCTTACACACATGTGCTCAGCGCGACGTGGAGATGGTTACCTGCGGTCGTCCCGGTACCACTCGAAGGATGCGGTGGGCACGGCCATGGCCTCACAGCGCAAGATGGCTGTCTTCCCTAGCTGGGCCGGTGTGTTGGGTGCATCTGAGATTATGGGTGGGTCTGCGGGGGAGGGGGGACAGTCAGATTAGCGGAGGACCCTACATCTACATTGCTTGGCATTTTGATTTCATCACCAAGTAAAACCTTTTGGGACATAACTGAAGCAAAAGTGGGGAGGAGTATTCCAAGGAGAATATTTTTTCCAAGAGAGAATTTTTCTTCAGTCATTTTTCATTGAAAGGTTTTGGACTGATGCACCTTCTCCCAACATATAAACAGACACTCTCTGCCATCCCAGCTGTGGCAGTGGCTGTTAACATGCTTTTGGGCGCTGCAGAAAACAAGCTTAAAAAGAGGCCATCCTTCTGAAAACAAATTAAAATTAAAATGCTGGTGTGTGCGCGTGTGTGACCAGACTCACAGTTAACCGTGACCTTGACGCGGCGTGTGTCTGGCGGGGCCACACCGTTGTTGGTGATGCACTCATACTCCTCAGCCTGGTGCCGCTTGATTTCTGTGATGTCCAAGAACTCGCCCTCGTACATCCGACCATCTGTGGCCAACGCAGAAGAGACGACAGACACGGGGCTCAGGGATCACCCGCACTCACTCAGGAGGATGTTAAAAGAACCGACTGCACCAATCTTGTTTATGTTGCTAATAATGAAAGAGTAATGCATTTGCAAAAACAATTAGCATCCCATTCCAATTAGTGGCTGCTGCCTTTCACTATCGCTAGCATGTTCAATCAAACATTATTTGTTGAATCTTAATCAGGCCAAATTAGGTCACGTTTGAGTTCAAATAGTTGGACTGTGTCCATCATGAATATATATATATATATATTTCATTTTTTAACTGTGATGAATCAAAAACTAACAAAAAAATCTTGAAAATTTTTTTCTGATTAATCCAGGTAAAAGACATTTCGTGATAAGCTAGGCTATCATCACCATGGTGATTACAGTCTGTCCTTGGATGTCACAGGGAACTCTGAAACTTTTTAAAGAGTCTTCAATTCTGCACCTCAATTCCAATTTCAGTCTTGAATGAGGAAATCTGTAGTAGCTCCGTGGAGGCTGCGATCAGAATACCTATGTTTTATAATATCAGAATTCAGGACCACAAATTGGATCTGAGGTCCAGAGTTGAAGACCTCTGTTGTAAAACATGGTAGACCTCTACAAAGTTGTGATAAATTCCACTCGTGGCTCAGCTGTTCTCCAGGCAGAGAGCCACCAGAACCCTCCTACACCGACATGAACATCTCACTGTCTGCCAGAAGCGTGATCCTACACGTCGTGCTACGCTCTCTTCTAATGAGACGTGTAAGCCTAGCTGGGGTGCTGGGGGGGGGGGGGGGGGGGGGGGGGGGGCAAAAAACTGCATTAATCACAAAAACCACTTGAAATTCGCTTTGCTTTACACCTGCCGCTCAACAAAACTAACTCGCAGGCCGTCCACTGCAGGCGTCGCGCGTCTCAATTCACAAAGCCACGCCAGGGAACTGGTGTCTGTCCGCGGCGGCTCTAATTGAAGATTATACCGGCGGATTATTAGCACAGCCACTGAACTGGAGCTGATTATTTGCAGCTGCAGCCGTCGCCGTCGCGAGGACTCGCCGGGGTTCAACTGTGTCTCCGTTATTCACTCATTCCATTAAGTTATTAAATATGCACATCCCCCCCCCCCCGATCATTTCTTCTAGTGTGGAGCCGCAGGGCGAGACCGAATATGAAAAAAAAAGTATCAGATCACGGCAATGGATTTTTAGATTTAAGTAAGAGTCATTCTCACTCGAGCAACAATTTATTATTTTCTCAATGACGCTTATAAGCAAGAAGACGGAAAAGGCGAGAATGTGAGAAGAGTCTGACACCTGCTAAGCACGTCTCCGTATTCTTCCCGATTTGCTCCTTCTGTTTTGACACAGCTGCCAAACACGCTTTTGACTGACTGAACAGGCCGCTATGCTTCGCAGCCCCTCCGGCAGCTATAGAGACGCTACAGTAATGGTTCGATATACCTTCACTCATACAGAGAGCGACATAGAGCCTCCTTAGGCTCCATTATAACTTTTATCTGAAATCTTTTCTGAGGGATATTTAGCCAGTAAAGCGTGCACCCTTTACAGTCACTCTGTATTAGCGCCATTTTGAGAGATTTGGTAGGGGTCTGTTCCTGAAGTGACGCATGTGATGTGTTTATGGATTTAAAAAAAAGTGCCTTGTTTCGGTGAAAAAAGTGTGTGTGTGTGTGTGTGTGTGTGTGTGTGTATGTATGGATGTGGGAGCAGTGTATGAGAACACTGATGGACAGAGCTGCTGCTTCCCACGACCCACGATACTTATCTCTGACAAGCCTGTGTTGTTTGTGCGGAAACCCCCCCACCCTTCATGCGTGGGATGAAGTGGCAGATTTGAAAGACTGCTAGTGTCTTCAGGCTGTCGATGACTGATAAAGCGTTTCATCTCAAATCGGGTGGGCGGGACACCTGTCTGACAGCAGGAAGGAGTGGGGTGTGCCTACCAGCAGGACACTGTTGCTGGGTGTGGCTAAGGCTGGAGGGGTGGGTAGGGGTGGTGGGGGGGTGGGCTTGGCTGAATGATTGACAGCGTTTGAGTCAGGCTGTCTGGTGCCCTGCGGGCTCAGGTTTGCGGGTCCAGATGGTTCTCTGCGTCTCTGGGTGTGGGATTGGCTCCTCTCGCCTCACCGCTGTGCCGACAGCCATCGGCTGAGCTGACGCCACTCCTCTGGAATAACAATGCAGCCCTGCTTCTCCCCTCCCTCTCTCTCTACCTCTCTCCCTCTCTCTTTACATCCCTCTCTCTCTCTCTACCTCTGTCCCTCTCTCTCTACCTCTCTCCCTCTCTCTTTACATCCCTCCCTCTCTCTCTACCTCCCTCCTTCTACAACTCTCTCACCCCCTCCCTCTCTACCTCCCTCCCTCTCTACAACTCTCTCTCCCCCTCCCTCTCTACCTCCCTCCCTCCCTCTCTCTGCCTCTCTCCATCCTTTTCTACCACTCTCTCTTTCTCCCCCTCCCTCTCTCCACCTCCCTCTTTCTCTCTCTACCTCCCTCCTTCTCTACCACTCTCTCTCCCCCTCCCTCTCTACCTCCCTCCCTCTCTCTGCCTCTCTCCATCCATTTCTACCACTCTCTCTCTCTCCCCCTCCCTCTCTCCACCTCCCTCTTTCTCTCTCTACCTCCCTCCTTCTCTACCACTCTCTCTCCCCCTCCCTCTCTACCTCCCTCCCTCTCTCCATCCTTCTCTATCACTCTCTCTCTCTTCCCCTCCCTCTCTCCACCTCCCTCCTGCTCTCTCTACCTCCCTCCTTCTCTACCACTCTCTCTCCCCCTCCCTCTCTACCTCCCTCCCTCTCTCTGCCTCTCTCCATCCTTCTCTACCACTCTCTCTCCCCCTCCCTCTCTCCAGCTCCCTTTCTCTCCACCTCCGTCCCTCCACCTCCGTCCCTCTCTTTCTCCGCCTTCTTCTCCCACCTCCCTCTCCACCTACTTCCCTCTCTCTTCACCCCCCTCTTTTTCTCCACTTCCATGCCTCTCTCCATCTCCCTCTCTATCTCCACCTCAGTCTCTCTCTCTCTCTCTCTCTCTCTCTCTCTCTCTCTCTCTCTCTCTCTCTCTCTCCTCAGTCCCCCCTCCCCATCCGTGTCCTAGTGGGGGTGGGGCTGGGGTGTTGGGTGTAGCTGAAAGTGCTGAGTGGAGAGATATGCGGGATGAGGGTGTGCAGCAAAGCGAGGGCCACAGCACACACTCTCCGCTGGGAGAGAGCTGAGGCACCTCAGCTGCCGTCCGTCCCGCTTTGGTCAGGATAACTAGGTCTGTGCACAGACAAAGAACTAGCATGGACCTCATCCTCCACACTATGAGGGATTAGCCTTTAAATACGGACCCCTCAGCACTCCAAATGCAGAGATGCACCGGTTAATGGTATCACACTAGAAATTAAATGGTACAAAGTGGAGTTAGTAGAACAGAAACACACTGGAAACGAGACATCTAGTCAAACAGATGGGCATGTAATTAAATTATCTTGTACACTCCAGAGATTGATTGATGCACACTGGAAATAGGGATGCTAATTACATTTTTTTTGGTCCCATTGTGTATTGTTATGTGTAATGTTGGATATTGTATACTGGATCTTGCAGACATATTTATGTAGCTGTGTTTGATAAAGTCTAGTGTAATCTGATTTGAAAATCTGGAGTCTCGCCAAGAGACTGTGAAGTTTTGCTGGGGCCCAGCTGAGAAGCTAAGGGTCAACTGGAGGTGAACTCTGATTGACCTTTTGTTTGCTTATTGCTGTGTTCCAGAACTAACAAAATTCAATCCAGGTTAAGATTAGAAAAGGAAAAAGCAAAAGACCATCAAAATATAAGTGGTTCATTTTCTTCTGAATGTGGATCCACTTCCTCTCATCTGTTATTTCTTACTCCATTCCCCAAGACTGGTTCTTTTTCTTGTGTTTTAACACTAAATCGGAGTGTATGACCATGCGCCTATGTGTGTATGACCATGTACCTATATGTGTATGTGTGTGTATGACCATGTTCCTATATGTGTATGACCATGTACCTATGTGTGTATGACCATGTTCCTATATGTGTATGACCATGTGTGTATGACCATGTACCTATGTGTGTATGATCATGTTCCTATATGTGTATGACCATGTACCTATGTGTGTATGACCATGTTCCTATGTGTATATGACCATGTGCCTATATGTGTATGACCATGTGCCTAAGTGTATATGACCATGTGCCTATATGTGCATGACCATGTGCCTAAGTGTATATGACCATGTGCCTATATGTGTATGACCATGTGCCTATGTGTGTATGACCATGTGTCTATGCGTGTTCCTCTGCTGCAGCTGATACCAGAGGACAAGCTTCCGAACACTAAGACGGACTGCAAATGAATGTTTAAAACTAGGTTTCCACCCACTCCGACACACAATCATATTTCTTACCAAAAACAAACACACACACACAGAAAAAAAAAACCCCACCACCCGATAATGATTTTAGTAGGTGCTTTATCATAACGACCTGTAATGAATACGATTTATATCAGTGTTGATGGAGGCTATAAATAGTACCTTAATGACAACCATGATTATTAGTATGGCATGGCAGCAGTGATGGTGACAGATGTTGATGATTATTGTTGTGGGTACGGCTGTAATTAAGTGTGATGTGATTCGGAGATGCCCACGTAAGTGTGCCTTAGAGCAGCGGACGCTGGCGCGTTGCTCACATTTGAAGTCCTTCCAGGTGATGGTGGGTTCAGGACGCCCGACAGCCAGGCAGAACAAGTTGACGTCGTCCCCCTCGTTAACCGACTTGTCCTGAGAGATGTTGACTATCCTTGCTGGCACTGCGAAAGAGCAGATCAAAGGTTTTATCGGTTGACACGCGTGAGACATATTCGGGCGAAGCCTCTTCTGTCTCAATGGACTGTTGAATGTCAAAGGTGGTCAAGAAAAAAAAAAAAACCCTAAAACAAAACCAAAACAGAACTGATCACTTTCTGATGCTTTCCTTCATTCTTTCCATCTTTTTGACCATCTTTCTTTCCTTCCTTCGTTCCTACCCAGAAACAATGGCCTCAGCACTTGTGCTGTATGGAAACCCTGTCGCGAAGATTCATGAATAACTGCAGACAAATAACGAGATGGCTCTTGAATTTAAATGGCCCATCATCAGAGCTTTAATGAAGACAGCCAAGGAATATACACTGCCTGGCATACTCCAGCAGGACTGCCTGTTTTCATCAGCCTTTCTCCAGACAAAAGCCACTTTTAGTGATAAAGCAAAAAAAACTGGACCCACTGCAGGGTCATTCCTAGTGGCTCAGTAACTTGAGGGTGTAATTATTTTTCTGTGATATCATATGAAGCCTTAAAATTGAGGGTAACACAGTATCAAACCAACACGATCATCTCTGAGCAGCCCACTAATCAGAGCAGAGAAGCTGGG